>NC_044051.1:6021123-6022510 GCF_902167405.1 Gadus morhua | reverse complement strand
TACTACTCCGACACCAAAATACCCTCCCCTGGCGTTGGGAGAAATTAGCCATCACTTGCATGAAACACAGGCCCATGTTTCTGACTCAATTTTGAGTATTTGCACCCTTTTAATGTTCATGATTAAACTGCTGAAGAGAAAGCACATTATTTATGTTCATTGACATTTTTTGGTTAAGGGGGTTCTCAGCTGGAATATGATTATTAGAGGTGGTAGACTACTCTAGTTGAAAGTTTGAGAACAACTGTTCTAAACTGTTACATTTCCTGTAGAATCCTCCGCTCTAGAGAACGGGGTTGTCATTACCTCCTTTGGCCAGCAGGTGGTGATCTAAACTCATATTTAGAGCGCAAGGGGGCGTATCCATCCATCAATCGTCTGTACCGCCACCAGCAGCAAGGTGTCGAGGGGGTGTGATGACCAAACACCACCGGGAGATGGCGGTCATTCACTACATCAAAACAAACTTCCGTGTAAATCGGGTATTTTGAATTTCCCTACTGTAGCCTACAAGTGACCGCGTGACTCACACGCACTGTTGACTTGAGTGAATGTGAGTCACGATCGGAATGTTCTTTTGTGTTTCTCGTCTTTGGTCTTTGGCGGTCATGACGAGGCTGTGTTGGCAGACTCTCATATTAGGTT
Source organism: Gadus morhua (assembly GCF_902167405.1). Taxonomy (NCBI): domain Eukaryota; kingdom Metazoa; phylum Chordata; class Actinopteri; order Gadiformes; family Gadidae; genus Gadus; species Gadus morhua. The sequence continues at coordinate 6,021,865 of NC_044051.1, read as the reverse complement.
ATGTATTGTTAACGCATGACTGGGTTTAAAGGCGCAGAGGTGAACTGAACTGTCACAGCCCAGTGGGCCTTCAGGCCGGTTAAAGCACTGCAGGTGGTATGACACAGGTCACGGGCTACACGCCCACGGACCATCAGAGGCAGCCTACACACGTTTCACGCGCTATAATATTTAAATTAATAATAATAATAAATAATGATATTTTTATTATTATACAATATCTCGTTCATGTGCGTTTGGTCTAGCCAACTGTAAGATATGTTTTAGTTGATGGTGATTATTGTAATATGTTAATTTAGAGAGAGATCTGAGCATTGCTTCTGCCGGCAGGAATATTGCATCAACTGAGAGTCTATGGGGGTAAAGGTTCATTCAGGAAGTCCTCTTCACGGTGATTCAGCTTATCAAGAACTATAGCTGGCATTCTCAAGGCCTTTCTGAGAATATCGTTAGCCTCAAAGAATAATTGCGTCATTGAGTCATATCTTAAGGTTCATCTTGTATCAAATAGAATCAGATGACTTAGGCCGATAGTAATTCTGGATTGTAAAAATCACTCTGATTGGCTCTTAGGATATAGCCAATGAGGTGCAGTGAATCAACAGCGTTAGGAGAGTAGAGGTAGGTTAGATATCACAATTTTGGCCAAATATGACTAATTAATTAATAATTAATTATGCTATGGGACTAACGATATAGACTTCCCCCCCTAAAGGTGTAAATACTTAGGCAGGACACTTTA
>NC_044051.1:6006123-6013623 GCF_902167405.1 Gadus morhua | reverse complement strand
TGTGTGTGTGTGTGTGTGGTGTTGTGTGAGTGACGTTGTGTGTGTGTGTGGTGTTGGGTGCCTCTAGTCTCTCAGGGTGTGCGTGCCGGTCGGAGCATCGCAGTGTCGAGCGTCTTACGCCCTAGTGTAGACCTGGCGGCAACACAGACCGAGGAGTCACACACACACACACACACACACACACACACACACACCCACACACACACTCTGACAAACATTGGTCTGATGCCAAACCGAACAGCCTCCACTCTGAATGACACTCACACACGCACACACACACACACAACGTAGGAAAAACCAGCCTTCTGCTGGCAATTAATAGGGTGCCAGTCAGCTGGTGTGAGAGAGAGAGAGAGAGAGAGAGAGAGAGAGAGAGAGAGAGAGAGAGAGAGAGAGAGAGGGAGAGAGAGGAGGAGAGAGAGAGAGAGAGAGAGAGAGAGAGAGAGAGAGAGAGAGAGAGAGAGAGAGAGAGAGAGGAGAGAGAGGAGGAGAGAGAGAGAGAGAGAGGAGAGAGAGAGAGAGAGAGAGAGAGAGAGAGAGAGAGAGAGAGAGAGAGAGAGAGAGAGAGAGAGAGAGGAGGAGAGAGAGAGAGAGAGAGAGAGAGAGAGGAGAGAGAGAGAGAGAGAGAGAGAGAGAGAGAGAGAGAGAGAGAGAGAGAGAGGAGAGAGAGGGAGAGAGAGAGGAGAGAGGAGAGAGAGAGAGAGAGAGAGAGAGAGAGGGAGAGAGGAGAGGGAGAGAGAGAGAGAGAGAGAGAGAGAGAGAGAGAGAGAGAGAGAGAGAGAGAGACAGGGAGAGAGAGAGAGGGAGAGAGAGAGAGACAGGGAGAGAGAGAGAGAGAGAGAGAGAGAGAGAGAGAGAGAGAGAGAGAGAGAGAGAGAGAGAGAGAGAGACAGAGAGAGAGAGAGAGAGAGAGAGAGAGAGAGAAGAGAAATAGGTCTATAGATATACATATCGATTGGGATAGTTAATTACTCATTAGATGTCAGAAGGGATTTGGAAAAATATATACATATTTTCTCTGAAGCTGTGATTGGTCAATGACGTCACAGGGCAACCAGCGATGGACGAAGGAAGCTAAGGTGTTTGCATTAGAAGAGGCTGAATAGCAACCCAGCAGTCAGACACATATCCAGACCACAGCGTAGACTCATGTGTTCCTGGAGACAGTTTATTGGTCCAGCAGAGCAGAATATCATAACAAAATCAGCAATGTACACTGGGAAAATCCCAACCATTCAGGTCATGCACTCAGTCCTTGAGGTTGGAAACCAAGGGGCAGTTAGAATCGACATGGAAAAAATAAATAAATATCATATACCTTCTTATCTTATCATCGTACAAAAAAATCTAAAACGATATTCAAGTAGAAGACGCCAAAGGGAACAGAAAATGGAGCGGGTTAGCAGTTAGCTTGGGTATGTTTTCGTCAAAGTTTAACGGATCGCCTCCATTCAGTATACAGACAGCAGGCTATAAAACATCCAGACCCACCCACACATACACCCGCACACGCACACACACACACACACACACACACACACATACACACACAAACCACCCCCCTCTCCTCACACACACACACAAACACACATACATGCACGTGATTATTAAATAAGTGAATCACGATTCATATCCCAGTAAACTGCAAACCTTCAGTCATAACTTCATTGCCCTTCATTCTTCTTTTTTTTTACAAACAATATCTGTTTAAGAAAACATATTGTCGTAAGAAAATAGAAAGTTTTACATTTGTTGTGCGTCGCGGGGAAAAAATAAACAGTATGAAAAAACAAAGTGATAAAAAGTATTCTATGTCCAAGTTGTGGTTTTGGATCGCGTTTTACGCGTTCAAACCGACTAAAGAAATGTATTGAAATGATCCAGTTAACACGTAGCAAAGATTAACAGCATGTATTTGTTCGCATGAACAACCAGATGATAATAATAATAACATAAATATAAGTAGTATAATAATAATAATAATAATAATATTAATAATAGGCACTCTAAGGACAAAAACTTTACAAGGTTCCACACAAATCCGCGTGTGCCTCCCACACGCACACACTCAAAACGTAAATGACAAATTGGCAAGTATAAAAAAAACACACAAACAGACAATCCCCAACGCTGTGCAAATTAATCGTTGATTTTGTAGCAAATGAGCAGCTAAAGAGAGTGATTCTGACAGTAACCATCATTAGAAGACACAAAAATGGGTATGAAAGCACTTGCAAAGACATGCAAGCAGCTCTGTTTTAAACTAAAACACCGTTAATGGGAGGAGCAAACGAGCAGACCTCCCATAGGATGGGCATCCACCAATTAAACTCCTCACTTCTACAGCATGTTATGCAATATTCATCAGAAATATATTCGGATTCAAATTTTCGGATAAATCACAAATTTATCAGAATAACATCAGAAACCGCCCGGCTCTCTGAAGAACGCTTGCTAAAGACGGATCCTTCTGGAACAGGATCCATATATTATGCGTAGAGAATACATCCGTTTAAAATTAAACTCGTCCCCCGAACCCGTCAAATAAACCTCCATGTCTGAGTCTTCGTCCAAGATCCACTTCCTGGATCCTCGGGGTCATGTGACACGACAGAGAGTTCTCATTGGTACTGCTGCAGAGCTTCGTGACAGTCTGTGGATTTCCTCTTCAGGTTCTGAAAAGACCAAAACAATATATAATCAATGACAAAATAATCAATCAATAAGGATCACGAGAAGGTTATGATAAGGGCAAGCGTGGGGTAGCAGGCCAGCATTTGAAACGAGGAATACAAATAGAGTTATGCAGTTCCCCTTCCTGATTCTTGGGACCTAAAAAACACTTTTTTGTTGTTGCACGGCCTGAAATCCAGTTACATCAGACCTTTCTTCAAGCCAACTATGGGTTCATGCGGTTCAATACCTCACACACACACACACACACACACACACACACACACACACACAGACACACACACACACACACACACACAACCACACACACACACACATACACAACCAAACACATAAACAAGCCATGACAAATAACCACAGGACACACACAGGGAATTGAATCAACAACTTCTAAGTCGCGGATGAACCGACAAACTGCCCTGAAGTTAGTTATGGTGTAGTTAACTCTAACAAGGAGCAAAATCACCGCAGTCGTGGGAGGAGAGTGGGAGGTTTGTTATGATCACTCTCCTTCCTCGAGTAGCGAGGTAGTGGGAGTGCGACGTCTGCCCGGGACTGACGGTGACATCACCGCCACAAAGCTGGGGGTGGTCCGTCCTGTGTGTGTGTGATGTGTGTCTGTCTGTCTGTATGTGTGTGTGTGTAGAGTCTCAGTGGGTGCCATGGCAACATGCAAATTGCTAAACTCTAGTGAACTCTGCGTGAGCCTGCCGGTTTCCAAGCTGGCCTTGCGGAGAAGAGTAAGGCAGGAAGTGATGTCGCAGACACAGCATGTGATGAGAGTTAGGGGGTTTGTCGGTACTACTGAAGGGAACAAGCATGTCTTTGTTGCCGCGCGCGTGTGTGTGTGTGTGTGTGTGTGTGTGTGTGTGTGTGTGTGTGTGTGTGTGTGTGTGTGTGTGTGTGTGTGTGTGTGTGTGTGTGTGTGTGTGTGTGTGTGTGTGTGTGTATTATTAAGCGTATGCCTCTCGGCTGTGCCATCAGTTTAACATTTTAAATGGATTTGCATCTGTTGACGTTTTGCTCATTTAAGTTTGGCCATCCGTGGCCACCGTCTGAGTGGCATGTACTCGGTGGGTACTTACAGGCAGACTTTGCCACGCCACTGCTGTGGGGAGGAGAGGAGCAGGAGAGGAGGCGGGAGGCAGCGAGGAAGGAGCAGGAGGGAGAGGAAAGAGAGGAGGAAGAAAGATAATAAAAAGAGCTTAAACAAGAAGTGGGGACAGCCGGTACAGTGCCCAATCATTGGACAGCTCACATGAAGGCAGAAAAAAGGCTTTCTGCCTGAAAGGGGAAACATTTGTTTAAGAGGGAAACTAAATCTCTTTGCACAAGTCGATTGTTGACATGAAGAATGAGGAAATGTTCCTTTTGATTAGGAGAAGGGTTTTAATGTTAAATAACAGGTGCATGATTACCAAACAGTTTCCCCATTCTTAAAAGTTGACGTGTTTATCAGCGTTTGAAGACAAACTGTGAACAATGTTATTTCTAAACCGTCACCACTTCGAGAATTGTATTTGTTAAGCAAATCATGTCAGGACTTCATGTGTTCATGCACACGTGTGTGCATATAGGTGTGTGTGTGTCTGTTTCTATGAGTGTGTGTGTGTGTGTCTATCTGTGTTGCTATGAATGTGTGTGTGGATGAGCGCGCGCGTGTGTATGTATGTGCACAGCACCTTCAGCCGTGCACACACGTGTGTGTGTGTGTGTGTGTGTGTGTGTGTGTGTGTGTGTGTGTGTGTGTGTGTGTGTGTGTGTGTGTGTGTGTGTGTGTGTGTGTGTGTGTGTGTCTATGTGCATGTTTGTGTTTGGGACCCACCTGTCCTGCCAGGGTGAGGGGGAGGTGGGCGGGGCTGCAGTGGCCGAGCGAGGAAGAGGAAGAGGAGGAGGAAGAGGAGGGTGGGTGGCTCAAAGCCCCCATGGGGTTCTCCTCTAGGTCCTCAATACGCGGCTTCTTGATGTTGGACTCTGGGCTGGTGAGGGGCGTCACACTGTTCCTCCGGATGAGGGTCCCGGGACCCCTCCTCACCTCCTGGGGGGGGGGGGGGAAGAGAGAGAGAGAGAGAGAGAGAGAGAGAGAGAGAGAGAGAGAGAGAGAGAGAGAGAGAGAGAGAGAGAGAGAGAGAGAGAGAGAGAGAGAGAGAGAGAGAGAGAGAATGAGAATGAGGGTGAAAGAGAGAGACGATGGAAAAAAAGTTTAACAAAAAAGAAAGACAGACTAAGCACTCGCCGCGCTCGGTAATCCTCTCGGTAAACATTTATCATAATACTTAAAATAACCCATTTTATTTATACAGCGCCATTAAGATATTAGAAAAACATTACAAAGACACAAAACCGAAGTGCAAACAGAAGACTGAGTCAAACATTTGAAAAGGATTCAAAGCAAGTCACACAAAAGTAAAGTGAACAGCATCCTATGAGGGAGGAAGCCCCTTAGATGGGCGTCTGTTTGCTGATTGGCTGCCTACCTCGGGTCTGTCGCGGTGGGTGTTCACCGCCTCCACGTTGAGGAAGATGGACTCCACCTTGCAGCCGTAGGCGACCGGCGTCAGCTTCAGCACCGTGTGGAGCGGACACTTCAGGTAGGGCATCTCCTCTGTGGGGGGGGGGGGGGGGGGGGAAGGAAAAGATAAACGGACTGCATTAATACAGCGCTTTTCTAACCAGTGGCCACTCGAAGCGCTTTACAATACCGCCTCACATTCACCCGTTCATGCACACATTCACACACCGACGGCGGAGTCGAGCCACGCAGGACGACAGCCAGCTGGTCAGGAGCAGTCAGGGTGAGGCGTCTCGCTCAGGGACACCTCGACACTCTGATAGGAGGAGCCGGGGATCGAACTAGCAACCTTCAGGTTACACGGCAACCCGCTCTACCTCCTGAGCTAAGCCGACTGCATCCACCAGAGAGGTGGAGAAGAGGGGGGGGGGGGGGCGGGGGGGGGGGCATGAAACAGGAAGCACTGCGCATCACACAGTGGCAACAAACATCGCACAGGGAGGTCAGATATTCCCTGGACCGGTGACGGCCCCAGGTGGCTGCTGGGAGTTGTAGTGTGCACCCACCGGCGCTCTTGTCCAGGAAGTAGGCCAGCAGGCAGCGCATGACGGCCTGGTGGCAGATGACCAGAACGTTCTCCTGTCGCTCCATCTCCATGATCACCGGCTCCACGCGCTGAACCAGGTCCTGGTACGACTACACACGCACACGCACACACCCGCACACACAGGCATGTTATTCTGGCTGTGCTTTTAGATGTGTTATTCGAAAAGGTCTTGCCATATCTTAAGAAGATATTGCATCATTCATTACTGATATGGTGTTTTGATTTCAGTTTAATGTTTATATAATGCGATATTGTGTATCTAAATAACATTCCGGCATTTGTGTGTGTGTGTGCGTGTGCGTGTGTGTGTGTGTGTGTGTAAGTGTGTGTGTGTGTGTGTGTGTGTGTGTGTGTGTGTGTGTGTGTGTGTGTGTGTGTGTGTGTGTGTGTGAGTGTGTGTGTGTGTGTACCTCTCCAGATGGGTAGCGGTAATAGTACTTGTCCTCATCTCGCAGAGCGAACTCTTCCGGAAACCTCTCCTTCATCTCGTCGTACGTCAGGTCTTCACACAAACCCTAAGTAGAGAACACACACACACACACACACACACACACACACACACACACACACACACACACACACACACACACACACACACACACACACACACACACACACACTATAATTAGACTCCTTGTTACTCACAATGTAGGGCTACACACTGCAGTTCTCTGTCTAAATATATACACACTTCCATAGTCCTGATTAAATGAAGAGTGTGAGTGTGTGTGTGTGTGTGTGTGTGTGTGTGTGTGTGTGTGTGTGTGTGTGTGTGTGTGTGTGTGTGTGTGTGTGTGTGTGTGTGTGTGTGTGTGTGTGTGAATGAGTGAGCGTAAATGAATGAGTGAGTGTATCTGAGTGAGTGAGTGAGTGAGTAAGTGAGTGAGTAAGTGAGTGAGTGAGTATACGAGTGAGTGAGCGAGTGTATATGAATGAGTGAGTGAGTGAATATGAGTGAGTGAGTGAATATGAGTGAGTGAGGTCTCACAGCGTCAATCTCGTTGAGCGCCTTCCACTGCTGGTAGGGGCCCCCAGGTGTATGAGTGAGTGTATGAATGAGAGAGTGAATATGACTGAGTGAGGACTCACAGCGTCGATGTCGTTGAGGGCCTTCCACTGCTCGTAGGGGGTCCCCAGGTCCTCGGCCGTCTGGATGCTCCGGCAGAGCTGGCTGCTCCACACCTTCAGGTTCCGGGGCTTCTGCTGCTCCACGAAGCCAGCCAGCGCCGTCGCAAACTACACACACACACACACACACACACACACACACACACACACACATACACACACACACACACAAACACAGACGCACGCACACACACACGCACGCGAACACACACACACACACACACGCACGTACGCGAACACACACACACACACACGCACGCACGCGAACACACACACACATGCACACACACACACAAACAAACACACACGCACGCACGCAAACACACACGCACGCACGCGAACACACACACACACACACACACACATTAATCATTTGTGTTTTGCTATGGATAAAAAGTTAATATATAAAAAAAATACAGCTTCTATAAACGAATCAGTCGTAGAGATGTAAACACGACGAAGTTAAAGTAAACTCCGCAATTGAGGTTGGGCTACAGTGAATCATGTTTTAGTGTGTGTGCATGTGTGCGTGTCTGTGTGTGTGTGTGTGTGTGTGTGT
>NC_044051.1:5986123-6001123 GCF_902167405.1 Gadus morhua | reverse complement strand
CAACAGCGTCCGGGCTGAGCCGTGAAGGTAATCTACCCGGGTCCTGTCCCAGATTCTCTATTTAACTCGCCGGCTCATAGCGTCTGTCTGTGGGAAAAGCGTGACACCGGTGGCCCCGCCCCCTCGTGGCTGGGTAAGGATGGCAGTATGCACATGCGCGCCACCCCCCAGGCGCGCACTAGGCGCCCCCCTTGGGTGAGACCGACGCCACTGCACCCACTTATTTAAATATGGATGAGGAACCGCGTGCGTTATTAAGTTATAAACACGCATTAGTTTCAGTTAAACTACTGATTATTTATTGGGGTGATAGGTTTATTGACACTGAAGCACGGTATGGATAATGTAAAGCGGTTGGGATAAAGTTGACCGCAGATGGACGCATTGAGTCACCGGTCATCTAACCGGGCCGTCACCAGGCGGCACCGAACGAGCGCCGGCGCACGTCAACATTAAGTCAACGGTAGCACAAGCCCAGCCCACAGTGCTGCCCCGGGTTAAAAAAATATATAAAAAGTAAAAAAATCTAAATGCTCAGCTTTGACTGGATAATATGATAAAAATATGAACCGATTTCAGAATAAGCCAGCAGTAGTGCAAGGTGTTCAATTTGTCATTGTTAGTGTTAAAAACATGATTTAGCTCTTGCGCAACGCTACGTGTTTAAATCCAAAGGGATATTTGAGATGTTGACCAACTATCAAAGTGTGTGTGTGTGTGTGTGTGTGTAAGTGAGGAGTGTGTGTGGGGGATGGGGTTTTAGTCCCTTCCACTGGAGAAGGGTAGAACGTGTTGTACGAAGAGAGGCCTAGGTTGGCTCCACCAGAAGTCAGCTTCTGGCTAAAACCTGAGCACAGGGTAGACATACGATCAGACCTGGGGTCACCCACACTGTGCGTACGTGTGTGTGTGTGTGTGTGTGTGTGTGTGTGTGTGTGTGTGTGTGTGTGTGTGTGTGTGTGTGTGTGTGTGTGTGTGTGTGTGTGTGTGTGTGTGTGTGTAGGGGGGGGTCTCCGATCCTACTCCGTCAGCAAGCCACTCCTGGACTGACACACAATCACACACACGTACTGTACGGAGACTGACTAACATGGGCTTAGAGTCACAGTTTACACACAGACACGCCTTTCTGTTCGAGATTAGATGAGCATATATTGGGGCGGTAATCTGTTCGCATGAACATGGCAACACACAGCATCTTATCTCTTGACCTCTTGACCTTTGACCCCCCCCCCCTTCCCCCTCCCCCTCCCCCACCCCCTTCTCTGAACTAGAACCTCTTCCCTGCTGGGAGTCGCCATGACGACATTCGCTCTCCCAGCTCAGGGGACTCCTTTGCATAACCGAGTGTGCGTGCGTGCGTGCATAACCGAGTGCGAGTGTATTGGTGTGTGTGTGTGTGTGTGTGTGTGTGTGTGTGTGTGTGTGTGTGTGTGTGTGTGTGTGTGTGTGTGTGTGTGTGTGTGTGTGTGTGTGTGTGTCTGCTCTTATGCAAGGCTGTAATGAGGCTCCGCTCTCCTCCTCTCGGTCTATGTTAAGACGGAAACGTCCCCGAGGAAACCATCCCTAGGACAGAGGTCATGTTGTGACGTCCCAAAGCCAGGTTTCAGGGAAGCTGTGTGAATGTGTGTGTGCCAAGTTATCTAACCGCTTCAGAGGAGTGCTTGCGTGCGTTGAGGCGCAGTACAATACACGGGGAAAAGCGGAAGCAGAGAGCGGAGCTGGGCTCTTGAAAGTAAACAGTCCTTCCCAGGAATTCACGTGGGTGTGAACAGCCACAGTATCGGAGATGATGCATCGGTATTTTGTCCTATTTTTGGAACCAATGTGTGGCTGGTTGAAGCCGCCTCACCTGCGACCGGTGACACGCTGCACACCTGTGCTGCATTCACTAATCAAGGAAGACCGGTTACACCAGCCGTTACACCAGCCATCACACACACACACACACACACACACACACACACACCCCTGACAGCTCAGAATGCACCACCTGCGTGGCTTGTTTCACCGATAACATCGCCCTGTGATCGGGTCTTGGGAGGAGCCAAGTTGAGGTGGGAGGAGCCTAATGAAGGTGGGAGGAGCCCACTGAAGGTGCGCAGAGGTGTGTGAACGGACAGAACAGAAACAGAACCGTTTTCTTTACGGGCGTAACATTTAATACACAGTTGGCTGGCCAGTTCATATAAAAAAAAAAAAAGAGATCATCTTGGTTATTTACAAAGGGCTGTGTGTGTGTGTGTGTGTGTGTGTGTGTGTGTGTGTGTGTGTGTGTGTGTGTGTGTGTGTGTGTGTGTGTGTGTGTGTGTGTGTGTGTGTGTGTGTGTGTGTGTGTGTGTGTGTGTGTCTCTTTCTCTCTCTCTCCATGGGGGGGGGTCTCCTCACACCACCTCCCCCAGGTTCAGGACCCTGAACTTGTCCTGGTTGTAGAAGCAGGCCTTCACCACGCGGCCCCCAAAGTACCGGCCGTTCAGATCCACCACCGCTGTAAAGGGGGAGAGAGGGAGGGAGGGGGAGGGAAAGAGAGTCAGTACAGAGAGGGGGAGAGAAAGGGGGAGGTAAAGAGAGCCAGTCCGAGAGACACACCAGGAGGGAGACGAGAGAGACGTACATAGAGGGTGAGATATGGGGGAGAGAGGGAGGGAAAGGGAGAGGGGAGATATGGGGGAGAGAGGGAGAGATACGGAGGGAAAGGGAGAGGGGAGATATGGGGGAGAGAGGGAGAGATGGGGAGGGAAAGAGAGACATACAGAGAGGGGGAGATGGTGAGGGAAAGAGACATACAGAGAGGGTGAGACATGAGGGTGGCGGGGGGTTGGGGAGAGACAGATCCGGAGGGAGAGGGTAGACAGAGAGGGTGAGATATGGGGGGGAGGGGGGCGAAATAGGGAGAGGTTAAGAGAGACGGGTAGCGAGAGACAGACAAAGTCCAGAGAGACAGAAAGGCACAGAAGACAGGATTCAGCGAGGTTTTAAACGCGAGAGTTGTCAAAGCCAGAGTGTACAGCAATCATCTGCCAACAGATCCGTCGTCACTGGGATTCCCTCGGTAAAACCCGGCTCTTCTCCTCGGGAAAGACGCCAGCAACATTCGGTGTGAAGCCATCAGGCGCCCGCGGAACCAAAAGGCCGGTCGGACACGCTCAGAGGTCTGGGCGCTCAGTGGGTCACACTGAAACGCCACAGAACCTCTGGAACACACAGACCATAATACACACCGTTCTTCCCCCCAGTACGTCGAGTACAACAGTAGCGGCCTTATCTGGGGATGACCCAGTGTGGGTTTGAAATGTGTAGTATAAACACAGTGTGTTTGTAGTACCCAAACACGCTTGTTTTTTTTCCTTGTGAAGATAAGATGTTACAGTCCAAGGAATGCGAGGAAGTCGCACACCCTTACGAGGAATGTGTGTGTGTGTGTGTGTGTGTGTGTGTGTGTGTGTGTGTGTGTGTGTGTGTGTGTGTGTGTGTGTGTGTGTGTGTGTGTGTGTGTGTGTGTGTGTGTGTGTGTGTGTGTGTGTGTGTGTGTGTGTGTGTGTGTGTGTGTGTGTCAGCATGAGGTGTGCGTGTGTGAGAGGGACCAAAACTCAAACGCGTATTTTTTGTTCGAATGGCAATATATGATATTGTAGCGATATTTTCAACAAAACGGGTAAAGTGTGTCATTTTAACTCCACGCCACACGTATTCACCATCAAACTTTTTTTTTTTTTTTTTTTTTTTTTTTGCTCAACGAAGCACAGCTGTGCTTTAACAACAGACATGTAAGGGATAATATATAGAACGCTGGTCATCATCAGGAAGAAAAGCCTCTGGGTTGGGGTGCGGATTCAGGCAACCCAACCTGGAGGCCTCCTTGAGCAAGATAAGCCCAACCTCTTCCTTAATTCACTGTGAATTGCTTTGTATAAAAGCGTCTGCTATTTAACAATTATTCGCCGGGGGCAAGTGAACAGTGGGGAATTCCCCACTATTCACGGAGCCTGAGGTGAATAATTGTTTAAGTTTTACTACGTTTATACTACACGTGAACACTCCAAAAATAAACAGGATAACACTTAGCCAGGATTATTTGTTTTTATTAGCGGTTTATTTGTTTTTACAAGCGTCACGCGCATGAAAACAATAACACGAGTTTGAGATCTCAATTACGGGATATTGCCAAATATCCCGAGATAGCGAACCAATCCAATTGCGCCATCTCAGGAGGTTCACGTGTAGCATATGCTGATAAATATTATCTTTATCTATTTATCTTTCCACCAACCAATATATCTGCTTACATTTGCTCATTTTACATTGGGCACGAGAAGTGTCACTTGACAGGTTAGCCATTAGCGTAGATTCCCTGTGGCTATAGGAGAGATGTTAGTTTAGCTTCCCCACTGCAAGTGGTGCTACCATTTCATCTTAGCTTCTAGCCTAGCGCCAGCGTTCATTCAAGAGTTCTGCTGGTTCATTGTTATTCTGGAGGAGAGTAACAGTGAGCTAGAGCGCAGCGAGAGAGCGAGAGCGAGAGAGCGGGAGAGAGAAGCTGGGTCGAGGCTGTGATGCAGCTCCTCCTGGGAGGAACCCGCCCTCACCTTGTTTCTGGGCCGTCCCAGTTAAGACTGGGAGCCCACATTAGGTAGGGGAGCGGTTATACAACGGCTACGTCACTCGTCGTTATACAAGCCATCATCCAGAGGGGTCAGCCTCAGAAACACGCTAGACGGTAGAGGCCGCCGCCGTAGCCATTGAGCTAACTCCAGCGTTTATCTAGCGTCTCCCCCGGGGGGATACTGACGCCCTCCCGGAGCAGGTCGGGGTCGGGGAATCAAACCCAGTGCCTTTTCGCATCGGGTGTGGAGCGCTCGAGCCCTCCCCGACACCAGCCGGCGCCTCGTAGCCTTTAGCTCGGGGTAAAGACCTCTCTCTCTCGGAGCTAACAGCTAACCTCGGGGCCAGTAGGGGCCGTTACCCAGAAGGGGGTCTGCCAGTGACCCAAGAACCGGGCTCCGGCCCCCCAGAAGGTGGTGGTCCCCCTCGGTCCTCACACTGCCACACTGCCAACTGCTGAGAACCCGCAGTGAGACGGGACGCGCGGACACCGCATGACTCCAGCGGCCCCCGCAGGTCAACACGCGGGTCATCGGACCGCGTCAGCCCGGCGGTAATCCTTCAAAATGACAGGCCGGGCTGTTTTGGTAACTATGGTGACGCGGCGATTCAGGAGCTGTAAACACCACAGCATGCCCCCCACCCCCTCCCCCCCCCCCCCCCCCCCCCCCAGGGCAGTATATTATTACTCTATTTATAATAGAGCCTCGTTGATGGCCGGCCTGTGGCTCAGGAGGCAGAGCGGGGTTGGGTTTGTAACCGGACGGTCGCTGGTTCGATCCCCGGCCCCGGGGTGCCGAGGGGCCTGCTGCCGACAGGCTGGCTGTCGCCTGGCGTGGCTGACACCGCCGTCGGCGTGTGAATGTGTGTGACAGGGTGAATGTTAGGCAGTATTGTAAAGCGCTTTCCGTGAACACTGGTTAGAAAAGCGCGTTATAAATGCAGTGCATTTGATTGATGTGTTTTCCGATTTATATAAAAAATTGTTCGCGGACAATGTTTGCTTTTTCGAACCAAATCGATGTTCCTTCCTCGGATGCATTTCAACTCAAAACGTGCCAGGATGTACCTTTTTTTGAGGGCTAAACAACATCAACAGGACAGGAAGTGTCCCCACTGACCTTTGATGGCCGACTCCACTCTCTCGAACTCCAGGAATATCCGGACCGCCTCGTCGTCTGTTACCACGGGAATCTGAGAGCGTCCGGACAGGTGACACACACACAAACACACACACACACACACACACACACACACGTATAAGCAACCATATTGTCAACAGTACTCACACTAACAACGACTACAGTATCAACTGAAGCACAACAACAGTCACCACTACACAAATGAAAGTAACACAATCATAAACAGTACCTAACAAAATACAACAACACCCAAACACGACAGTGACCACACCAGCAACAACAGTACATTGTAATAAGAGTACGTTTAACACAATAGCAACCCAAGGTGATGTGTGTGTGTCTCGGACTCACCTCAAAGATGACACACCTGATGACCTTCCCGTATTTCTCACACTCCTCCTTGGTCTCCCCCTCCAGGTCTTCGTCCACCTCCCCCCGGCCCACCATGTTCTGGTGACCCAAGACCCCCACGTCAGGCACACAACCAACACAGACAGAGTACATCCCGCAGGGACACACACACACAGGGATCATCTCCCGCACGGACAAGACAAACAAACACACACACACACAGGGATCACCTCCCAGACGGACCGACACACAAACACACACAGAACATCTACCACACACACACACACACACACACACACACACACAGAGACAGAACATCCCCCCACACACACACGGACAGAACAACTCCCACACACACACACACACACACACACACACACACACACACACACACACACACACACACACACACACACACACCCCACTCGCCCCCCCCATGCCCACCCTTCCTCACCCTCAGGATCACCACCTTGGTCGGACACTTCAGGATCTCCGTCAGGGGGTTGGGGTCGCTCTTCTTGCCCGGGTCTGCTGATTGGACAAGACACAGAGAGGGGGCGGGGTCAGCGCCGGTGCTGAACCACGACTGTCGCGTCCGGCGCAGTGGCGAGGGGTCCTTCTGATTGGTGGGTCGTGGCCCTTGATTGACGGCATGGTCTCAAAGGGCATCACTTTGTTTTTGAGTTTGGGGGAACATACATGTTCATATTGCCGGGTACGTGCTCAAGTGTCGTCTTACTCTCCATGTCATCGAATGGAAGACACAACTTTGAGCAGACCAATGGGCACGATACAGCTGGGACAGGGAGTGAGGCGGGACAGGAAGTGATGAGGGACAGGAAGTGATGCAGGCAGGAAGAAAAAAAGGAAATGGGAGGCCAACCTGGAGGAACTCCGACCTCGACCGCCGCTGCCTGGCTGGCCCCCGCTGGACGGACGGACGGACGGACGGACGGACGGACGGACGGACGGACACACACACACACACACACACACACACACACACACACACACACACACACACACACACACACACACACACACACACACACACACACACACACACACAAAATTCCATATCACTGAGAAATCACGGACAAGTATGTCCTATTCATTGCATCAACCAAACGTGCCTTAAGCATTCTTAACGTGTGCGTGTGTCCCTTTGTGTGTATTTACATGTTTGTTTATGTGTGTGTACGCGTGTGTGTACGTATGTGCGTGTGTGTCTTTTAGAATGTGTGTGCGTGTCTGCCTGTGTGTCTGCCCTTGTGTGTGTGTGTCTTTTAGTGTGTGTGTGCCCCTGTGTTTACGTTTCTCGGCGGCGTCCCCGATGACGATCTTGCCCCCCCTCTTGCTGGTCTTCTCCACCGACAGCGCCGTGCTCAGGCCCTGCTCGTGCTTCCCCAGGCCCTGGCCCTCCCGGAAGCCGTACTTCTGCATGATCTTATGGGCCACCGTACCCCTGAGAGAGAGAGAGAGAGAGAGAGAGAGAGAGAGAGAGAGAGAGAGAGAGAGAGAGAGAGAGAGAGAGAGAGAGAGAGAGAGAGAGAGAGAGAGAGAGAGAGAGAGAGAGAGAGAGAGAGAGAGAGAGAGAGAGAGAGAGAGAGAGAGAGAGAGAGCGACAGACAGAGAGACAGAGACAGACAGAGAGAGAGAGAGACAGACAGAGAGAGAGAGAGACAGAGACAGAGACAGAGAGAAAGAGACAGACAGAGAGAGTGAGAGACAGACAGAGAGAGAGAGACAGAGACAGAGAGAGATAGAGAGAGAGACAGAGACAGAGAGAAAGAGAGAGACAGACACAGAGAGAGAGATCAGGCCCACACACAAAAAAACACATCCAGAGAAATTAAGAGATCAGGCCCACACACACATTAAGAGATGTGTCATCAATAAAGACCCATCACACAAATACAAATCCAGACACGAATCAAGAACAGTGCCCACACACACACACACACACACTCGCACACAACAAGGTTCTTATGCGGACACACAGGACGTAATCATACATCATGCAACCAAAACAAAGACACACAGAAGAGGACAGGGACAAGCAAGTCATGTTTCTCGTCCAAAACAGAGTCTGAGAGGACATATGGTCTTATCAGCTCCAATATTGATAAGCCTTGTTCCGATTGATAATCATTTAGTGTGTCTGTGCGTCTTTCTCAGTGTGTGTGTGTGTCTGATTGTCTTTCTTAAGTGAGTTTGTGTGTGTGTCTTTCTTAAGTGAGTGTGTGTGACTTTCTTAGTGAGTGAGTCTTTCTTAAGTGTGTGTGTTTCTTTCTGAAGTGTGTGTCTTTCTTTCTGAAGTGTGTGTCTTTCTAAGAGTGTGTGACTCTCTTAGAGTGAGTGGGTGAGTCTTTCTTAAGTAAGTGTGCGTGTGTGCGTGTTTGTGTGTGTGTGTGTGTGCGTGCATGCGTGTGCGCGTGTGTGACCCCACTGACCCCATGTTGGCGAGGAAGGAGTTGGTGGGACCGGGCGGGGACCGCGGCCTATCAGAGTCCTCGTACATGGGAGGGGGGATGGCAGCCTTCCCCCTGGGGGGGCGGGCCTCATCCTCATAGGAGAACGAGGCTGAGGGGGCGGAGCCTGAGAGAGAGAGAGAGAGAAAGAGAGAGAGGACGAGAGCAGCAGAGAAAGAAACGAAGAGAGAGAGAGGAAGAGAGTGAGCGAGAATAACACACACACACACACACACACACACACACACACACACACACACGTGTTATACACCTGTACAGCCAACGCTACATAGAAGACCAATGAGCGACTCCTGTCTTTCAGAGAAGGGGTCAGACGCTGTTATGAACCAGGGTAGAGTAGCAAACCTTCTTGCCTTGGTCTAGTCTACTAAGCCCTGGTCAGACAGAAGACCCCTATCTGGTGTTATTTTGAGGGCCACCTGGGTTTAACCAGGCATTTGTTAGTTAAACTTTATACCTTTGTATATCCACAAAAAATAAAAAGAGGATACGAGTCCCCGCAGTTCACATTGAAGGTTCTGCCCCCTGGTGGCTACCCACGGTATAGCAGACACCATGCAGCCTCTTGAGGGGCCAGGCTGCACTGCACAGCCTTTCAACACACTCCACAGAGACAGAGCAGAGCCCATGTCCCCGGAGGAAGGTACTCACCGTCTCTATCCACCAACGAAGAAGGAGGTGCGATGGCCGCCCCGCCCATTGCTGAGAGACAGAAAGTGGGAGAGGAGAGAGAGGGGCGGGATTATAGCGGATTCTAGGCCACAGCAATTTAGGAATGAGACAACAGATCTGGAAACAGATCTTGGTCCAGGAATGGTGTAATTACATAAAGTAAACAACTTGGGGAAGTTGTTTTCGTAGCGTAAGCATTTAATGTTCAATTTAAAAAAAAAATGTTGGATACCCGCAAAGGATGCAAGGTCAGGCATAGGTGAACCATTTAAGGTAATAATATCTGTACACCATCGACCAGAATAACAGGTATTTAACCAGCGGTCGGCTGTATCTGAGGTTGGGTTCAGTGACGGATTGATAACTTTGAGATGACTCAGGCCATGTTTATAGATAGCAGGGTAATTAGAGAAACTAATATTTCCCGCCCTACGTTTTCAAAAATAACATTGTGCACTAGGGCTGTAACGATACACAAACTCACGATTCGGTTTGTATCACGATTTTTGACCCACGGTTCGATACATCCCACGATTTTTTGAAATTTAAAAAGCATTTTATTTAAACAACACTTATATACCAATTAACTTAATGTAATATTTAATAACAAATAATTTGGAACACTGAACAGATTTGAACAGAAAGAATACTATTAAAGTATAGCTAAATGAATAAAGAAATAACGTGTGGGAGGATGCTTTTTTCAACTGTTTGGTTGGTTTAGTCAAATATCCTTATTAGCACTACTTATTAGGCTATGTAGCTTAAATAATGACATAATCAGGCCGTATAGAATGCAACATGTTTAATAGCCTAACTTTCAATAGATGGAGAAAAACCTGAAGGTCATGAACGTCGCAATAACGAGGCGTTACGAGTAGCATATGTGTGTGCGCCAGAATGGCAATGTGCGTATGCGTGTGTGAGTGACGTCAGCGAGTGAGTGGACGAGCGAGGAGAGCGAGCGGTAGATCGTGTGTCTAGTGAAGAAGCGAACGAGTCCGGTAGAATAAAGTACCCATCCTGTCAATAATCGGTGGCCGCTTCATTCCGACCTATAAGCAGACAAACTGCCAGTCAAATCACACAAAACACTAGAGACAGGATCACACAGGCCCCCTCTGGATAAATGTCGTTCATATCGCATATGAGCACTTCGACGGCTGTGGAGAAATGCGATCCTCCGTAGCCACGGAGGATTGCAGTCGCATACTTACGGCATCGATAGGAGGGGGCGCTGTCAGCAGACTATTATCTAGACAAATTATTAGCAAATTTCAATCGGACAATTTGACCGCAGAGTTAGAAAGGGCGTATCGCGCTTCTGCCTTCTCACACCGCGAGACAGGATCGTGGCTTTGAGTATCGCGATTTTCGGTTTGATACGCGTATCGTTACAGCCCTATTATGCACACAACATCGTTTTCAGAAAAGTTGTCATTTACATCAACCTGCATAAATACCCCGTTGAGCGCCATTATAACTATGCCAAACTCATGGGCGGCAGTGTAGGGAGAAGGATAAAGCCATGCAAGCCAATCAGAATCTTCAGAATCAACAACAACGAACAACACGAGCGACTTCCTGTTCCTTTCAAAACAACAGTTTAAATCATTTTTTACGAATTACCGGCTCTTGTTTTGAAGATTAATCACATTTGTTTGAATGGGAATCGCGACCTTCCATACTTTCAACATAAAGTGTACATATTTAAAATTTGAAATTCGTCCCAGCCATTATACCACAGATACTATAGGGTCTATAGCATATAACCGCTTTTTCTGATTAGCTTAATGTAACAGTAAGCTGAACACATCGCTAATTTACACCGCAGCTGCAAATTAACCACACGGAGATAACCATGGCAACCCGTCAAACAAATTTTCTTTTTGCGATCATTCTGCGCTCGCCTCCGCCTAGTTGATGAACAAATAAGCCCCCTATATGGCGCGAGGTTTTGTTCGTGACAGCGGGCGCTCACATGACGTTTGACATTTGCGCTCACATGACGTTTGTAGAAAATGCGGGCGCATTTTCTGGCGCATAATGTGACGCTTGAGAACCTAAAACCCTGTTTCTCCCAGTGGACACGACAACACATAACCAGCGTTCTCAGAAATCTCCCCTTTGGCCGGAGATTTTAGAAATGATTGAGGTTTACACAAGGTTTTCGTGTAAATGAGAGGCCAAGCCGCGTGGGAATATCCGCGTTTTCCCTTCGTATGAACGGGGCCACAATCAATCAATCAGACCCCCCCCCCCCTCTGTTGTTCCATGCCCTGGGGACACCCACCTCTCTTCCTCCTCTCCTTCTCGTAGTCGTCCTCATCGTCGGAGTCCCCCTCCGCTGCCGGGAAGCGGGAAAACCCACTGGGGGCCACGCCCTCTTGGCGTGGGTCCTTCCTCTTCCTGTCAACACAAGACGACGAGCACATACACCATGACACGCTCGCACAGGAAGGCAAACAGGTTTTCTTATTCCATATCTGTTCCGCATGTGTGTGTGTGTGTGTGTGTGTGTGCGAGCACAGGTCTTTGTGTCTCGGTATGTGTGTGCACATGTGCGTGTGCGCATTCGTCTTTGTGTGTCGTGTGTGTGTGCTTGTGTGTCTGTGTGTGCGTGTTAGTGCGTGAATGAGGACGTGAACAGCGTGCGGGGTCCTACTTGTCCCTCTCGTCGATCTCCTTCAGTCTCTCCAGCTCCCGCTGGCGCTGCCGTTCCTCGCGGTGCCTCTTGATGACCTTCTCGTAATCGTTGGGAAACATGGGGTCATACTCGTCGGCCAGGGGCACAAGGGCGTCGCCAGGGGAGAAGCCCGCCGGCACTGTGTCCTGCGCGGGGGGGGGGGGGGGGGGGAAGACGACGATTGATACACTGATAAAGAACTCGGGAAGGAAGGAAAAAAAAACAGGCCTAAGGCCAAAAGGTTGTGAAACACTTCTGTCACAACATCTCCTGAATTCCCGGACGGATGGATTAATTGTGTCACTCAACATGTAGAATTTGTTTGCCGCGCGATGACAGACGAGTTTGGCCTAACACACTGAGCACTGGGGGGGGAGGGAGGGGGAGCGCAGCTACCTTGAGGCTGGCGCCGATGTGCGGCGGTGTGTCGGCAATCTGCCGGTCGTCCACGGGGCCGCCTCTTTTCAGGTCAATGACGGGCGCCAGAACCGTGGTCTGCTTCATGCGCTGGGTCTATGCACGCGCAGACACACACACACACACACACACACACACAAAGTATACATACAAACACACACACACACACACACACAAAAGCAAGCAAACAGAAACATATACAAACGCGCACACACACACACACACACACACACACAAACAAGGTATACAAACACACACACGTACACACATATACAAACATACACACACACAAACACAGACAAACAAACACGCACACATTTACAAACCCACACCCACGCATACATATGCAAACACACACATACATATACAAAAACACACACACACACACAGACAGACACCCGCAAACACACACACAATTAATATGTACTAATCAACTCAGATCTATGCTAACAAGGTTGACGTTGGACGATAGAAGGATGAAGACGATCGGACACAGGGTCGTACCTTTGCTTGGGTCAGCGCCGCTTTCTTCACCTTCAGCTGGGACTGAAGGAGCTTGAAGTTCTTGGACCAGCCTTCCGTCTTGGTATCGTTGGCCGCCACCCCCAGGTCGTCATAGAGAGACATGGCTGAGCTGTGGTGCGTCTGTCCGGCTGGGGGACACAGAGAACGGGCGTTTTATCGTCTCCCATCATCAACCGGCTTCATTATCAAAACCCCAACATGAGCAGAACCAGAGCATGGGACGGGATTGAGACAATGGGTTTGAATGGCAGCCTCTCGTCCGACGCAATGCATTTCAACCAGACGGTATCATTCAACCCAGCATTATGCTGGTTTCGCAGAGTGCAAGCGTGTTTACTTTAAGTGTGTGTGTGTGTGTGTGTGTGTGTGTGTGTGTGTGTGTGTGTGTGTGTGTGTGTGTGTGTGTGTGTGTGTGTGTGTGTGTGTGTGTGTGTGTGTGTGCGCGCAAGTATATGTATGTGTGTGCGTGTGTGTATGACGTGTGTGTGTTGACACTGTATTATGGAGGATCTCCAACCAGCCAGCGTTAGCGGGTTAGCTGCAGACCACCCCCCCCCCCCCCCAACAACACCGGCAACATGTGCTGCATGGACGCACGGAGACATGGATGGCCACTTAAAGGTTAAAGATTTGTACGCACCGGATGTAGAAATATTCAGGTGTCGGTTAAAGAGAATTGATGGCGCACCAGTGGCAAACTGTGTTGTGTCTCCACCGACACACTCGTAGCACGGAGATGTTTACCGGAACTCAGCGGAAGGGGGTCGTCGGAAGGACCGCAGGGTCGGAAGGTACAGTTCGCGGCTCCTCTCCTCCCGGAGCATCCAATCACCGGTTGGATCACGCACTAGGCGGGCCGCTCCTGTCAGTATCCGAACGCGGATTCGTTGGTAACCGAGGAAGGACCCGCCTGCTGTACGTTCCGACCCTGGAATCTTGGAAGGACCGATCGCCCCCTAGCGGTTGGAGGACCAGCCGGTTGTCGATTTAAAAAATGGATTTAACGCAAAAATGCGATATTCTTCATACATATATGTCGAGGCGTGGTGCACTAAAAGATTCAGCCTGGACATCACAGCTCAAGGGGCACGTGTGAAGATAGAACAAAAAAAATAAAAGATCAAATATGTTATTTTGTGATCTATGATGCTACTTATTTTAACTTATTTTTTACATATCATATTTTTACTTATCTTTATTACTTTATCTTGTATTGTTGCTGCTACGTGGCTGTTGAGGAACCAAGCCTATTAATTGAACTATTGTGTACAATAAGATGTAATAAAAGTAATTCTGATTCTGATTCTGATTCTGAATGTTACCGCCGCTCCAGCATCTGGGCGCTCGAAAACGTTCAGGGGTTTACTGGGAGTATTACGGTAAAGTATCAAAACGATCAGGGGTTTATCTCATGGACCTGTTAAAGAAGGTTTATCTAGCCTGGCTATTGCCAGACCAAGCTCAATCGTAGATTGCACGTTGGTCTGGGGACACTGCTGTCATTTTCTTCAGCACGATGTGTGATCAATGGGCTTAGTTAAAATGACTCTGTAGGCCTACGCAATTGGCTGCTTGCCGTCGCTTCCCTGTCGTCATTGTGTTAAACCAGCCAATAGCACTCCAGGGGGAAAAGGGGAATTCACCAGCTTGTTGATTGGCTCCCGCAAAAGAAGAAACTTGAAACTAGAAAGAAACGTACTGCTACCCAGTCTAATGTTTATCGGGTGTATGACGGTAAAGTTTCGCCTCTATCAGTGGTCTATTGGGTGTATTACGGTAAAGTGCGTAAATGTGCGCAACACGTCTGGCCGCACCCCCAGCCCCGCCCACTGGATGACAGCCCCAGGTCAACAAGCAACTCCCGCTCAGAAGTGAAAGTGCCACTGAAGAAGTCCCAGCAGCGATGACGGCCGCACTCATCCCTCTGGATGTCGATCAGGTGTCCACATGCGCTCTGCGCGTCGGGGGGTCTGGGCTGGTGTTCCGAGCGGCTGCTGCTGCTGCTTCTGCTGCTGCTGCTGTCTGCATGTCTGCTGGAGGTTGCCACCGTTGGGCCAGGGGGTAAGTTGGACTTATTTGAGTCTTTTTTTTGGTCTCGTCAAAGGGTGATTTG
>NC_044051.1:5916123-5981123 GCF_902167405.1 Gadus morhua | reverse complement strand
TAGCTAGTGAGTCATTCAGCGCGTGCCTTCCTTCGTAGAGACGTTCAGTGATTGGGCACCAGGATGTGTAGCGAGGTGGGCGGAGCTAACACCCAGAAGAGTCCCGCCCTCTCACTAGACCAATCCTGGCTCTGCATGGAAAAAAAAAAAAAAATTTGACCTGGTCCCTTGATGTGGCTCGTCAGCCCCCCTCCAAAGCGTCACCTCGACCAATCAGATGGCTCCAGAGAGCAGCGCCAACCGAGGGATTCACCAGCCGATCCCCCCGACCAGCACGGCGACGATGTTGACCCATGCAGACGCAGTGCTGACAACCTCCCCCGCGCCAACCACCAGCCCCATCACCACCTCTCCCATCCCCATCCCCACCACCACCACCACCTCCACTCCCACCACCTCCTCCATCACCTCCACCACCACCACACCCACTCCCACCACCGCCACCTCCACCACCACCACACCCACTCCCACCACCACCACCACCACCTCCACTCCCACCACCTCCTCCACCACCTCCACCACCACCACACCCACTCCCACCACCGCCACATCCACCACCACCTCCACTCCCACCACAACCACCTCCACTCCAACCGCCACAAGCCCTTCGCCAGGTAAGCTAGGCTGGGTGGGGGGGGGGGGGGGGGGGGGTCAGACCCCGTTGGTCTAACCCAACCCGTAACCCGACCTGGGACTTCACGCCTTCACTGAATGGTCTTTGTGAAAGAAGCACCTGCTAAATGACTGAATAGTGACTGTACATAGACATACAGTATGTGTCCGTAGTGTACATAGATATATGCTACGTGACTGTACATAGACATACAGCAGGGATGCCAGGGTGAAATTGGTCAGGGGGCCAGATTTTTTTCAAGAGAGACCTCAGGGGGCCGGATTACACTTTCGGACTGAAAAGGCCTGAAAAGGCCAAACACTGCCTCAACACATGGATAGGTAGGCTATTTTAAATTATGCTTGAAAAAAATTCGTTTGGTTCCGGTTTCCGACCGACCCTGTCAATATATGTGCGACCCAAATTATTTTATGAGCTTTATATTAAAAAAAATATATATATTTAATGCAAACTATGATTACATTTTTGTACAGCACCTCTTCATTCTGTACAAGGATGAGCGATTTTTCTCGTTTTTAAATGAAAACAACCTACCTATCATTCGCTGGCGCTGGAAAAAATAAAATAAAAAAATAAAATAAATTCCCTACCTACCCATGACCTCAACTGACAACCAACAGGAACCAAACTTTTTTTTTTTTAGGCCTAGACATCAAAAATAAATTGCATTGGCCACAAAATAGCCTCACAATGAGGCCTACAATTACATAGTCTAAAGCAGGAGACAGCTCCCCTCTAACTGTGTGTTCACACCAAACGCGAAATTTTTCGCCCGTTCGCGTTGTCGCCGAAGTTTTGTCGCGCCACACATCATAATCTGTCGCTGTGCAAGTTCTGTCGAATTTGTCGCGCCACAACAAGATAACCACCATTGCATGTCTCTACCTTTTGTGGAAGAGGGAGAGACGTCGGAGGACCCGACGCAGTATATTCATAATATTGTAATGACCACGGAAGAGGCAGTGAATGAATATGTATTGAATAGACAGAGATTTATTAGATAGGCCTACCTAATAAACCGTTGGAACACACAAGACCGGAAACATAGCAACGCCGGTAAACAAACTCCGAGAAGCCCAATCCCTATGAGAGCTCCCCGCGCTACGGCCATCAGGAGGCGCACAGAGCTTTTGGCCGTGATATTATATATACAATTATAGTATATTATATACTATTATATATAGAGCTCCGGGAGTCGCAAACGGCAACATTCACTTTCTCCTCCATGCTGCAGTTCACCCCGGACTGCACTGCACTGAGTTTGACGGTTGAACGCTGATTGGCTGTTACGTTACACATGTGACTCAGTGGCCACGCTGTTGAACGCTGATTGGCTGTCATCACGCGAAATTCGCGTCAAAGTTCAAATATTTGAACTCGAGCAAATTTTTCGCGCGACAAATTCTCGTGAACGCGCTCGCCTGTGCACGGCAAAAGTGTGGCGCGACAAATCAAAACTTGTCGCCCGTTTTCTCTCGCGAAAAATTCGCCCAAAACGCGTCTATACGTTCACTTTGTATGGGATCCTGTCGCCCTGTCGCGTTTGGTGTGAACACACAGTAAGAACTTAACATTTTCCTATCCATGCAAGTAGCCTACATTTATAAATGAGAAATGCAACAAAATAGACTAGGTGCCAACAAAACACATTTCCTATTAATAATACAAGTGTAAACTGTTAATTACTTTTATTTTATTTATTGAAGGCTTGCACGGGTGAACTAGGCGATCGCCTAGGGCGGCAAATGCGTTGGGGGCGGCAAAAGTGTTGGGGCCTTAATTGATGAATACATTTTAATGAAACAAGCGTGTTTTCTAAACACGTTTCGAAATGGAATGGAGAATGGGGGATGAACAGTTATTGAATCGTAACAGACCAGCAGCAGTAACAGACCAACTGACGGATAAAAAAAAAAAAAAAGAAAAAAAAAAAAAATATATATATACATATATTCTCCCCTTATCACCCGCGGGCCAGATGTGATATACAGTCGGGCTGTGTCCGGCCCCCTGGCCGTAACCCTGGCATCCCTGACATACAGTATGTGTCTGTATATAGATATACAATACGTGACTCGATAGAAAGATATACACTACGTGTCGTTATATAGACATACACTACATGACTGTATATATAGATATGCGCTACGTGACTGTATATAAATATACGGTGCGTTTCTGTACATAGCTATAGATATACGTTACATGTCTATTGGTATATATAGATATACACTAAGTATCTGTATATACAGTGTTTCCCCTACCATTGTTCAGGCCTGGCGGGCCGCCAGGCCAACGAGCGCCCCCGCCAGGCCAACAACCGGCCAAAAAAAAAAAAAAAATTAAAAAATTAAAAAAAATTAAAAAATTAAAAATAAAATGCGGTGTCGCGCGTGCGCAGATGATGCCCCATCATAACGGACAATCTGACAGCATTCAGGTATATCATCTTAAGCATGGCACCACCAAAAATTGTATTGTAAATAAAATTAGTTTATTGTTAATAACGTGTTTATTGAATCATTATCAACTTGCGATGGCTAAGCAAGTGTTTTATATGGAAATAACCAACAAATACTCTAGCATCCCGTGAAAAATGTATAACAAATCACACTATCAGCTCTTACCACCGGGCCTAAAAAAAATTCTAGGGGAAACACTGATATAGATACATATACACGTCTTTATAGATATACGCTAAGTCACTGTATATTGATATACGGTACGTGACTTTAAATAGATATATGGTGCATAACTGTATATAGCTTTGTTACGTGACTGTACAGATATAGATATATGCTATGTGTCTGTATATACGTAGATGTACACGTAATATCACACACACACATGCACACACTCACATTGCATGTGGATAAGGTTTATTGGGGGTTTAGACCTATAAAATTTAAGAATGTGAGTCTTGTGTATGACTCCATGAAGTTCAGAGTGAGTCTTATGTATGACTCCATGAAGTTCAGACTGAGTCTTATGTATGACTCCATGAAGTTCAGAGTCAGTCTTATGTATGACTCCATGACGTTAAGAGTGAGCGCTAAATAAATTCAATGAATTATTATTATTATTTACACTACGTTTCTATAATATATATATATATATACACAGGTGCTGGTCAAATTATTAGAATATCATGAAAAAGTTGATTTATTTCAGTAATTATATTCAGAACGTGAAACTTACATATTATATCAATTCATTACACACAGAGTGATATATTTGAAATGTTTATTTCTTTTAATTTGGATGATTAGTACTGACAATTACTGAAAATCCCAAATTCAGTATCTCAGAAAATTAGAATATTAGTTACGACTAGTACAAAAAATGATTTTTTAGAAATGTGGGCCAACTGAAAAGTATGAACATGGAAAGTTTCAGCATGTATGGCAATCAATACTTAGTTGCAGCTCCTTTTGCCTGAATTGCTGCAGCAATACGGCGTGGCATGGAGTCGACCAGTCTGTTGCACTCCTCAGGTGTTATGAGAGCCCAGGTTGCTTTAATAGTGGCCTTCAGCTCTTCAGCATTGTTGGGTCTGGCATCTCGCATCTTCCGCTTCACAATACCCCATAGGTTTTCTATGGGGTTAAGGTCAGGTGAGTTTGCAGGCCAATCAAGAAGAGGGATACCATGGTCCTTAAACCAGGTACTGGTAGATTTGGCACTGTGTGCAGGTGCCAAGTCATGTTGGAAAATGAAATCGTCACCTCCATAAAGTTGGTCCGTGGCAGGCAGCATAAAGTGTTCTAAAACTTCCTGGTAGACTGCTGCATTGACCCTGGACCTCAGGAAACACAGTGGACCAACAGCAGCAGATGACATGGCACCCCAGACCATTACTGACTGTGGAAATTTTACACTGGACTTCAGGCAACGTGGATTCTGTGCCTCTCCTGTCTTCCTCCAGACTCTGGGACCTTGATTTCCAAAGGAGATACAAAATTTACTTTCATCTGAAAACATAACTTTGGACCACTCAGCAGCAGTCCAGTCCTTTTTGTCTTGAGCCCAGGCGAGACGCTTTTGACGTTGTCTCTTATTCAAGAGTGGCTTTACACGAGGAATGCGACAGCTGAAGCCCATATCTTGCATACGTCGGTGTGTGGTGCTTCTTGAAGCACTGACTCCAGCTACAGTCCACTCTTTGTGGATCTCCCCCACATTTTTGAATCGGTTTTGTTTGACAATCCTCACCAGGGCGCGTTTATCCCTCTTGCTTGTACACTCTTTTCTACCACATCTTTTTCTTCCCTTCGCCTCTCTATTAATGTGCTTGGACACAGAGCTCTGGGAACATCCAACCTCTTTGGCAATGACCTTTTGTGTCTTGCCCTCCTTCTTTAAAGTATCAATGGTCATCTTTTGGACAGTTGTCAAGTCAGCAGTCTTCCCCATGATTGTGTGTCATACAGAATCAAAACGAGAGACCATTTAAAGGCTTTTCCAGGTGTTTTGAGTTAGTTAGCTAATTAGAGTGTGGCACCAGGTGTCTTCAATATCTGACCTTTTCACCATATTCTAATTTTCTGAGATGTTGAATTTAGGGTTTTCATTGGTTGTCAGCTATAATCATCTTCTTTTTGGCAAAAAACACTTATAATGTATCAGTCTGTTTGGAATGAATGTATACATTCTACAGGTTTGACTTTCTGAATGGAATTAATGAAATAAATCAACTTTTTCATGATATTCTAATAATATGACCAGCACCTGTGTGTGTGTGTGTGTATATATATATATATATATATATATATATATATATATATATATATATATATATATACATGCTATGTGTCTGTATATTGATATACGGTACGTGACTGTATATAGATATACATTAAGTTACTGTACTGATATAGATATACACTACATGTCGGTATCTAGATATACACTGTGTGTCTATATATATATATATATAGATCTACGCTATGTGTCTGTATATAAAGAGATATTAACATGGGTGATGGTGATGGTGACGGGCATGGCGTTCTCCGCTGATTCTGATTCCTTATGAACCGACAGCAGCGGTCCCCAGGCCGGATGAAGGCACTCCAGGGGCCCAAGGCGTTCCGAGTTCTGGAGCGGCAGTCCCAAGTAAGACCCAGTGGCTCTTTGATATTCTACGAATTAAACAAACAGAATGAAGGGGGCACTTGTACCAAACTGTGTCTCACCGACTCGTTTCTCTCGAAACGATTTGAAAAGCACGTAGAAAATTATATTTAAGTATATATTTAAAGATAAATAAGGCGGTACGCCTTAATCCAGGGCTAACTGAAATCGCATTTGCGTTTTGGTGTTCGGTTCGGACACATTCTGCCCTTGGAATCCAGCTGAACCAGATTCCATGCTGCCTGCTGAGGAAAGTTGTGTGCATGTGTGTGCGTGGGCGTGTGTGCAATCCATAGTCCTGAAAGTTGTTTCCCGTAGACATTGCTTAACCGTTTCCTTGTCCTGAGATACGTCATTGGAACTATTGGAAGACCATCAGGAAATTTAGACAATTAATAACTCCACCGGATGTCCCCCATGCATTTGATGATTTATTGTTTCTACAGCGGGATTAGGCCTAGCAGCCTTAATACTCATCAGCGCTATTCTGGGATTTTCCTTCTGCTGCTGGAGACGGTAAAACACCCCTCTTCACAATGTCTGGGAGCACGCCATTTTGTTTTTGAAGTCACTCCGAAATACACAATATTTTCAAACTTTGACATTTTTTAATTTTCACTTTAAATTAACAGATCAAATCAATTGTATATTTATTATAGCTTTTTAAATATTTTAACTCATTGAATCTTTATTTTTTTTTACTTCCTTCCACAGGAAAAGGAGCGCGAACTGTCCCACCGGAAGCGCCGAGCCGACGCCCCCCGAAGAGATGCCTTTGAACCCCACAAACCCTCCGCCTCCCTCCGGCTCGGCCCCGCCCGGACCCCCTTCGTAGCATCGCCGCCGCCGCGGAAACCGCCAAACGTACACGGAGTCATGCAACGCAGAGCTTGATCGTAATCCGTCTGATATCAGAGACTCACCGTGGAATGATATCAGAGGAGGCGTGGGGCTGAGAGAGAGAGAGAGAGAGAGAGAGAGAGAGAGAGAGAGAGAGAGAGAGAGAGAGAGAGAGAGAGAGAGAGAGAGAGAGAGAGATAATCCAAAACGGATGTTTTTTGAGAGAGTGAATGAGTGA
This sequence comes from Gadus morhua, assembly GCF_902167405.1. Lineage (NCBI taxonomy): Eukaryota > Metazoa > Chordata > Actinopteri > Gadiformes > Gadidae > Gadus > Gadus morhua. The sequence goes on along the minus strand of NC_044051.1, from coordinate 5,974,281 downwards.
GTGAGGAAGAAAGGGAGAGAGAGAGTGCGAGTGAGTGAGTGAGTGAGTGAGTGAGTGAGTGAGTGAGTGAGTGAGTGAGAGAGTGAGAGAGAGAGAGAGAGAGAGAGAGAGAGAGAGAGAGAGAGAGAGAGAGAGAGATAATCCAAAACGGATGTTTTTTGAGAGAGTGAATGAGTGAGTGAGGAAGAAAGGGAGAGAGAGAGTGCGAGTGAGTGAGTGAGAGAGTGAGAGAGAGAGTCTTGGATCGGAGGCGGAGAAGAGACGCCCCCACATCAATCATGCGGGCGCCTACACCATGGGGCGCTGGCGAGAGTGAACAAGCAGGGAGGCAAGCGCAGACCGCAGAGACATACCGGCAGTCAACCGAGCAAGATTCTGCCTTCTCTCTCGATCGCCTTCATGGATAAGAAATCCCAAAGATTATGCAAATTGTTGCTTTTTTTTTTTCTTCTTTTGCCCTGGTGGTGCAATGTGAGCACAGGATATAGACGGTGGATGTCCTCCCATAGGCTCCAAGAGACATTAAGGCCGAAGGGACAGAGGTTATAATCCTGATCAGTGACGATGGCGAACACACGGGTCATTGAACTGCATTGGACTGGTTGCTGGTGTAAACGTCAACAGTGGCTGCCAAAACAAAACACAGCCAATTGGCTGATCTGCACGGCGTTGTACTTCCTGCCACACAAAACTATCCCTTTTTGTTTCCAAATGGAGTTCGTCGGTTGGACGACAGCTCTCGCGAACCACGACAGCTGCCGTGGGTCACGAGAGCTTTCGTAACCAAGAGCACCCGTCGTCCATTTTGGTCCCCCCCCCCCCCCCCCCCCACCACTCAGCTCAGCTCAGGGATTCCCGCTCTCTAGCTCAGGAACGGGGAGCAGAATCCACTGAAGTGAGACACGGCAGCTGTGGTGAAATGTGAACTGTAGCGATGGACTCTGATCCCGGGAGAGGACAAGGCATTGCCCCCAAGCCTGCAAGGCCATGGATTTATTGTTTTGTGCTTTACTGGCGTCCAGCCAATGGGAAATGTCCTTAATTCACATGCAAAGTTAAGTTGAACGCCATTGAGGACAGGTCATTGGATACTCACAGTGGGCGAAAACATCAGTCATTTGGAGTCTATTCAGAGTCAGGGAGTTGTTTTTATAATCCTTTCTAATGATATATTTTTTATATGGGTCAATGAATCTTGTATGAGGCGCACAATGGGGGCGATATTTACAAGATGAACTCAATAAAAGAGTTTGTACACATTATTTTTTTATTTTATTTGGTCCGGTAACAGTCTCTAGGGCATAGGTAAAACACACACACACACACACACACGTTCTTCCAACAGTTCACCACATCTGTATCCACACCCCATACATAAAAAATGACCTAAATATGGTCGGCGGAAGGAACAAAGAAAAACCAATCCGCTGAGTGTGTGTGCGTTGTGAGTGGCTGTGTGTTTGTCTGTGCATTGTGATTGGCTATGTGTGCGTTGTGAGTGTCTGTGTCTGTGTGTGTTGTGATTGGCTATGTGTGTGTGTGTGTGCGCATTAGAAGAGCAGCAGCATCATGTTGATGGGCAGGTCCTGACGTTCCGGGTTGGCGGGGGCCGGCAGGGCCTGGTCTGACATGAGGAATGCTACGGGGCCCACGCGCTTCCAAACACACCGCTCACACAGAGGGCCTCCAGGGGACAACCCGTCCATCTGGATGGGGGGGGGGGGGAAGAAAGAGAGAGAGACAGAGACAGAGAGAGAGAGAGAGGGAAAAAGTTTAACAAAAAAGAGACTAAACACTCGCCGCGCTCGGTAATCCTCTCGGTAAACATTAATCATAATACTTAAAATAACCCATTTTATTTATACAGCGCCATTAAGATATTAGAAAAACCTTACTAGGACACAAAAACGAAGTGCAAACAAAAAACTGAGTCAAACATTTTAACAACAATAGAGTGTGTGAGAACGAGACAGAAGCAATGTAGGAGAAGACAACTCTCCAAGCATTAGCTCAACGACTCGGCGGAAGAATCCCAAACTCATCGGTCATCGAGGGGTAATCAAATTCTAAATGTTTATTGACACTAATAGTAAATCCGCCTTGGGAATTCAGGAGATCTTGGCTTCAGCTTCCCTAATAATGTATAATGTATGCTTCTTCAGTGTTTCAAAACCTTATTGGCCCTTCGCCTCGTTTTCTGCTTCTGCATCCACGCACAGTTTTCACCCTATGACTATCTGGCGTTGATGATTAATGTTTAGTTAAAAAAAACTAAAAAAGGGATCCAGTTTGTATTAACAGGAAGTCAATAAGATCCTGAGAAAGTCTACGAGAAAAAAAGAACGGTTTGCTAAAATGAAAAAATCGAAACTCTCGAGCTAGGGTCACCCATTTCTTGCGACCCCGTATGCAAATCAGGGAAGCTCGAGTGGGGTCACGACCCGCAGGTTGGGAACCCCCGCACTAGTCTCAAGCGCCTCACACAAAACATGCCAACACATGTATCAGACTTATTCTTCCCTCTGTAAACCACAGCGATGGTGTTTGCATCCCACACAAAACGTATATCAATATCTGCTGAACTTAATCGCACTCTTGGTTACAAATGATAAAAGGCATTCAGTTTGTAGAAACAGTAAGGAGATAGGATCCTGACCTAGCCCAAATAAAAACATGCCACCACATGCATCACATTCTGCCCTCAGTAAACCATAGAAAGGGTGTTTGCATCCCCGCACAAATCTAAAACCAACAGCTGAAGCAGGAACTCGATAAGATCTCGAGAAAGCCTTTGAGAATAACAAAGGTTTGCTAAAATGGATCACCAAAACACTAAAGCCATCTCGTGCGAAACCCATACACGAATCAGGGGTTGTTGTGATGGAAAATGTTACGTTTTCTTTTATGAACTTAGGCTTTGTTTACTATTCTGTGTACGGCCTTGACGCCCTGCTCTTCTTCAGGGTTGTCCGAAATGTTAACCTTCGTGTTTTGTGTGATGTATATCTACTATATAGCTATATACAGTAAATTTAATTTATTATTATTATTATTATTATTATTATTATCTGTTTTCACACCCCGTTAAGCTCGCTGCCTCTTGTTGGTTTGGGCCCGTTCTCTAGACCCCCTGGGGAGCGTTGAGGAGCAAAGGGTTCCATCTGATAAGGCATGGCCGCGACCCCCTCTATGACATGCCGAGGAGCTTCAATCGATAGATTACCATCAGGTTAACATCTTTCCTCAGGGGGACAGCTTTCCTCATGAACCCGACAGAAGTGTATAAGAACTCCTGCCTTTAGCCATGCAGTGGACTTCTCCTTGGGAACCTTAAGAGTGACCCAGGGCAAACTCCCATCTGAGGCCTCAGATTATGCATCGTCTGCCTAATCTATTGTTTGTTGATGTTGTTGTGAGCTATCGTTGTTCCGTTGTTTTTACATATATATTTTGTACAAATATATATGACCATATATGTCCGCAAGTAGCTTTTTGAGATTGGAAATCTCATCTGCCTTTGGTCGCAATATCTACTTTAGGAATTGCCACGACATTGTACACAGCTTTAAACGTCATTGTCATTTGGTCCGGTAACAGAATCTAGGGCATAGTTATAACTTGCACGCACGCACGCACGCACGCACGCACGCACGCACACACAGGAACGTACGAATCTCATGGGGCGCTTGCTCATGGTGAAGGCAGCGTCGGCGGAGACGCGATGCAGACACTGAGCCACGGAGCAGCGAGGGGGGAGGCCGTCTGGCAGGGCGGGGCCGGGCAGCTGCGGCCTCAGGAAGTACTCCTGCGGAAAGCCAAGCGGTGGACAGGAAGTGTGCAGATGGCGAAAGATAAGGAGGTTTGGTTGGTTAATGTGCACTCAGGTCACCCGAGGACACGAGAGTTGGAGTTGGTGGAAAAAAAAAGAAAGAAAAAAATGTTGTTGTTGCACGAAAATTAGACTCCCTGAATTCTAGCAAGCGTTTAGTGCGTGTGCGTGTGTGTGCATGTGTTAACGCGCACACATCCAGGCTAGAACAAACTGCTGTAGCACAAGACCCTGAGTAAGTGGGTGAGAGAGTGAGAGACAGAGTGAGAGTGAGAGGCTAAGTGTGAATGTGTGAGAGAGAGAGTGAAACAGTGAGAGACAGATAGTGAGAGTGAGAGACAGAGTGAGAGTGAGAGTGAGTGAGGGAGGGAGAGACAGAGTGATAGTGAGGGAGAGAGTGAGGGAGTGAGAGACAGAGAGTGAGAGACAGAATGAGAGACAGAGAGTGAGAGTGAGAGACAGAGAGTGAGAGTGAGAGACAGAGACAGAGAGTGAGAGTGAGAGACAGAGAGTGAGAGTGAGGGAGTGAGAGGAAGACGTACCCCGGCCTGGGTAAGAATGTTCCGGATGTTCCGGGTCAGGATCAGTGTGCTCCTGGCCCGCGTCACCGCCACGTACAGCAGGTTCCACTCATCCGGGGGGGTGTCCCCTGGGGGGGGGGGGGCGGGGGGAGAGACACGGTCACCGACGACAACGGCTAGCAACAGGGGGTTGACGGTTCCATTCCCTGTCCGAGCCTCAAGGCCTCTCGCTGGCCGTGTGAACTCACCCCAAAACGACAACTACAACAACAACACGCTAAACAAACCCGCTCCACGAGTCTACAAGAAACACGTCGGCTTCCCACAGGAAGATAAACTGCCGAGCCCGTGGTTGATCCATTAATCCCCTGGGTTTAATCAGAGCACTACCAGAGAACTCCCTGACGAGGGCTGAAAATATCATCAGAACAGGAAGGGTTAGCCTGGAGCTAGGGATGTGAGCCATTCACCACAGGAACAGCGGGGCAGAACAGTTAAAAAGGGGAAATGAGTGGGACAGGATCACTTCCCCAAAACCATGCGTTGACCATGCCTTGTGACGTCTACACTCAACATTGCCGGGTGTGCGCCCGCACACTCCTTGGGCCCGGTTGGATTGTTCAGAGGCTGTTGTTTAACAGTGCATTCACAGCACAATTGAAATGTGTCGCCTGTTCGCATGGTCGCCATGTCGTCGAATTTGTGAGTTTACTCGCAGGGTTTGGTTTGTGCAAGTTTGATCACGCAATTCTACTGGCGCGAGTGTAGGAGGAGAGGCTTCCTTTTGCGACCCCGAGAAGCCGACGCAGTTCTTTAGGATTCATAATATCATCCGCAGGCAGAAATGATGTATACGCATGCATGCATACATACATAAATAGTTTGACAGCTATGCAGCCACAATTGTTATGCTTTGTATTTGAATAATTTATTATAATTCGACAAATACCACACACACACACACACACACACACACACACACACACACACACACACACACACACACACACACACACACACACACACACACACACACACACACACACACACACACACACACAAGTTAAGTCACCCATGCTAAAGTTGACTAAAAAGAGGAATAAAAAAATCATCTTTTGGAATCTTAATTGATCTTAATGCCTTATTTTCACTATTTTCTTTGTGAATGAATAATGTATTGTGAATAAATAGATGTTCTGGCCTTTAAAATCTGCCTGCCTCTATGGAATTTAACATAGGGGTGTCTATACTGAAGAACATTTATTTAGAGCTACCTCCCACACAAGAGCAATGTAATAATTTGTTTTTATTACATGCCTTGTGACGTGGCGTTTGATTGGTACATTTCGGCTGCGCATGTATTTTTGGAATTTTAAATTGCTGCAATAAATGATGTTGTTGTTGACTTCTAACATGTCTATATCTTTGCTGATTAAATCTAGCAGTAGTCTATGAGTAATATATATGCGGTAACCACTGTTTTTGGTTACCGGTTATTTCGCCAGCTGGACATTCCGTGGCATTGGATGCGTTTTAATGAAACACAGCCAATACACGGAATGTCCGCTGGTGACGCCACTGAGGCTATAGTAGGCTAACGATGCTCTTAGCATCCTACGAGCACCCCTGGAGTCCTCGTTAGCTACGAGCGTTTTCACGACGTTCGTTAACCAACGATGCTTTCGGGAAACTGTGTGAAAACTGTACAATGCTCGTACGACGCACTTCACGATCCACTTAGGCTAACGATGCTTTCGGGAAACGGACAAACAAATGCAGCCAATCACATGACTGCAGTGAATGGGTTTTTAGATTGTCGGTGCCGTTAAGGTAGCATTAATAATCGTTTACTGCTTTAACGGCACCGACAATCCCAAAACCCAGTCGAAACTAGATGGAAAAAGTGTGTAGTTCAGAACGTGTCGCAGCTTTTACTTCTTCGCCACCTACAGATTGTTATGTACGATCATTAAAAAAAAACCATGTTATTTCCCGTAGACATGTGACCGAGGAAACCTGGAGGCTGGACTTATTCTTCAGAGGTTTTTTTTATGTTGATTTCAGCTCAGGTTTTAACACAATGCAAACTCACATACCTTAGAGAAGCTCAAAGACACGAGCGTAAACACCACCTTGATCAAATGGTTTTACTATTTTTTTAATGAACAGAACACAGCAAGTGAAGGTCAACAGAACACTGTCAGACACCAAACACTGCAACACAGGAGCCCCACAGGGTTGCGGTTGCATCACCGACACTGTTCACGTTGTACACCAACGGTTGTAGGACTGTGCACCCTAACAACTATATGGGGAAATTTGCAGACAATACCATGCTCCTGAGCCTTCTACACAAGGATATGGACCCCTCTGTGTACCAGGATGAGATAGACCTATTTATTAAGTGGTGTGACACCAACCATCTTATTCTAAATGTGACAAAAACACAGGAAATGGTTTTTGATCCGAGGCAAGTGACTGACCATGAGCCAGTGGTCATCAAATATCAGGAAATCACCCAGGTATCCTCATACTAGTCAAGTATTTAGGGGTTCATATTGATAATCTTCTCTGCTGGAAGACACATATTGACAACCTGTGCAATAGACTGCAACAGAGGCTATACTTTGTGCGAAGATTAAGATTGTACGGCGTAAGCAGCCACATCATGTTGATTTTCTACCGTGCCATTGTAGAGAGCATCATTTGATATGGGATCAACTCATGGTTTGGCAACCTAACCGTTAGGCTAAAAAGCAAACTGGCCGGCATGCACAAAAGAGCAATGAAAATCGTAGGGAGGAAAGAATATGAGCCTACACAGAGAATCTATGAGCAGGCAGTTAGGAAAAAAGCAAAGAAAATAATTTCCAACTCCCAACACCCACTCGTCAAATATGAAACCCTGCCATCAGGGAGGAGACTGTGGGCCGCTATGAAAATCTAACTGCCTTAAATTATCATTTGTCCCAGCCTTAAGCACATAGCACTTTAGAACTAAGCACTTTAGCAAATAGCACTCTATCTATAAGCTGACAAAACAATTGAAATAGAATAATGTGCAATAAATATGTTAGCACTTAAGCACATAGCACTTTAGAAGCTGACAAAACAATTGAAATAGAATAATGTGCAATAAATATGTTAGCACTTAAGCACATAGCACTTTAGAAGCTGACAAAACAATTGAAATAGAATAATGTGCAATAAATATGTTAGCACTTAATGCCCTGTTTACACCTACCCGATAGTGGGCCCCGATGGTGCCCGATGGCTAAATCAGCAGCTATCGTTATAACATCGGCAAATAGCGTGGTTGCATCGGGAAACGCCGTTACTCTTCCCGGGAACATCGTTAGACAACGGGAAGAAATGCTCAATGATCGGGCAACAACGGGCAACATCGGCAAAGAACGAACATGTTTGTTAATTTTGGGTCTATCGGGGTAGAATCGGTTACCAGGTGTTGCTATGGGCTAATCGGCTATAATCGGGAATAGAACGGGAGTATAACGTAAGACATCGCAAATCGTTCGGGAATTTTCCTGGGCACATCGGCTATATTCGTTAATCTTCCGCGCTTTATCGTGTTTTATCGTCTTTATATCGGCAACCTCAACACACGAAAGACCCTCGAGAACCCTAGACAAATAACGATTGTGAGTGACCATTGTGTTAAGGAAGACCCTCAATCTGCCACTTGGGTATAAATAGGGGGTGATGGATGTCCTACTTTTATAATTACAGGGTACTTCGCCCATTTAGAACCGGCGTTCTATTATTATAAAATCGCTATTGTAATATAAATAAATATATAAATAAATATCAGTCTAAACCAGTCTCCCCTTTGCCTTCTCCCGAAATGACACCAAACGCGTCATTTGACGTGTTTGGCGTCATTCGAAATGACGTCAAATGACGCCAAACGCACTTCGGGTGTCTTCCCTGGCATAAATCGTTATGTTATCGTTATAACATCGGGTATGTGTAAATGCTACCCCGATAAATTGACCCGATCATACATTTTTAGCCCGATGTCACCCGAATCACCCCGACTTCCACATCGGTGGTCCATCGGCCATTAGCGGCCATTAGCGGCATGGTGTAAACGGGGCATAAGCACATAGCACTTTAGAACTAAGCACTTTAGCAAATAGCACTCTATCTATAAGTTATCGTGCAATAAACACTTGTACTTTATCCCCATACTGTACATTTCTATGCTATACAGCAAGGTGCAATTTAAGTCTAACAAGCTCCATCTTCTCGATGTTAAAATGTTGGTTTGTCTGGTTGCATTTGTGTCTGTGGTTGTGTTTCTTTTCTGTTGTACTATGTGTGTGTCAAGAAAGCAATGATGCACTGTGCCCAAGACAAATTTCCCCACAGGCACAATAAAGTTGAACCTTGACCTTGACCTTGAGGTCAGGACTGCAGTCATGTGATTGGCTGAAAACGAGGGCGGCATCTGTTTGGCTACAGAGAGTTCCTTGTTGAAAAAAATGCATTTGTGAATCCAGCCACGTCAGGAGAGTCTCAAAAATCCACATATAAATACAGACCAGTTCACACACAAATGCAAACAAGTTCACAAATGAAAAGCGCTGGTAAATTCAAGTTTAACAGTTTGTATGTAAATGTAACAACGTCCAAATACATTTTTGATGAAAATTGAAAATATTTTTTTAATTCATATATTTATGGATTTACATGTATTTAAAACAAGACACATTTGTGTGTGGATCAGAAATGTGTTTGTGAAACTTATTTATGTGTATGAATTTATTTGATATTTATACATACCGATATCCATTTGCGTTTGCATTGAAATGTATTTGTGAGAAGAGAAATTTGTGAATCCTTCTCTGTGCATTCATTATTAATGAGACTGTTTTGACCCCATAATGGTGGGCTGTTACTTACTGATGATTATTTGATGATAATTCAGCATTATTGCAAATCCGGATGCAATTAATAGTTTGAAATATTCACCAAAAAGAAAGAAAAATAAAAATTGTTATTCTGATTGCTGTATTTGACCCTATATGAATATATTAATTAATTAATTAATTGTGAGGCCCTAGCGATTCTTCTGTTGGGCTTGCAAGTTTGACAGCTTTGCAGCCATAATTGTTATGTTTTGTATTTGAATAATTTATTATAATTCAACAAATACTTGTTGGTTTTACACATTTTCTTACTAGGGCTACATTTTCCATTTTGGGCAAGAATATTTTCCTATTGCAAGTAAAACATAACTTAAAAAGCTTAATGTCAAGGCATGCATGCATACATACATACAATGCATACATACGTATGTATGTCATTCTGAATTTATAAGAGACAGTTAAACAATTTTGGACAGTTCCCTGCGCGCCGTGCTAGGTAAATAAATGGAGAGAGAAACAGATCCTCCAAAGATATAATTCTGTTTCAGTCTTTTGGTGTATTATTTTTTGCCATATTTTAACAGGCCCATCCAGTTTTCTGGAGGTCCACCCGCAATCAAAATCCTGGCACCGCTAGTGACCCAAACACACACACACACACACACACACACACACACACACACACACACACACACACACACACACACACACACACACACACACACACACACACACACACACACACACACACACACACACACACACACGCGTTAGCACTCACACCAGTTGAAGCCCGACAACTGGGTCAGGTGGTGTCGTGAGCAGGGGATCCGTGCGAAGTCGTCGCACACCATCACCGTGTTGAACTCCAGACCCTTCGCCTTGTGGACCGTGCTCAAGATGAAGTCTGTGGAGAGAGAGGAAAACACACACACACACACACACACACACACACACACACACACACACACACACACACACACACACACACACACACACACACACACACACACACACACACACACACACACACACACACACACACACACACACACACGTCACGGTAGGCGGTAATCTTTGTATTGTAACATTCCCAAAACACACAAAATCCCGAGTGCGAGTGCGAGCGTGTTTCTAGCATGCATGCGCTCCCAACAGAGATTATGCGTGCATGCTTGCACACATGCATGCAAGTACACGTGCACGCACACATACACACACACCCAGGTGCAAACGTGAATGCACTCATGCACTGGTATGCACAGGTATGCATGTATGTTAATTTGCATGTATGTACGTATGCACATAACTTACATACGTATGTATGCATGGATGTTAATGGTACGGAATCATGTATGCACACGCAGCCCCCCCCCCCTCCCCCCAGCCCCTCCCCTCGCGGGCCTCACCGGCCTGACTGCCGTCGTCGCGGTGACAGGCCCGTAGGCGGCCCACCAGCTCAGGGACGCGTTGGGAGTGCTTCTCAACCACGGCCAGCTTGGCCTCCAGCTCGCCATCCTCCGACTGCAGCGCGTACGCCTGCAGGCCGTGGTAGCTGCCGAACGACCGGATGAAGGGGTCCTTGATGTCTGAACGGGAGAGTTACAGGGGGGAGTGACATTGGGGCTGCTCCATTATGGAAGGAAATCCTAGTCACGGTTATTTTGGTCATTATTGAAATCACGATTAGTCAAACGATTATGTTATTGAGTTTGAAAACATCATGTGTTTATTCAGCGTGTCTCTCTCGAAAACACTTAACTGAGAAAAAAAAAATACACAAAATGGTCGAATAGAAAATGTTCAAATCAAATATAATGTTCAGATATGTATCCAGCTGAACTTTCTATAAAACATTTGTAAAATACAAAACAAAAAAAAAACTGATTACATTAGTTTAGTGATCGTTTGACGCTAAAATCTTAATCGCGATCAAAATTCGATGAATTGCCCCAGCCCTAGGTGACATTACCCCACCAGGTGCGAGTGCCATTAGTCGTTACAAGCCGTTTGAAAACCCGCCCTTTTGTCTGTGACTTGGTGACATCAAAAGAGCTCAGAGCGCGCTGCTACTATGGAAGAAATTAATGATTATATATTATGGTAAACCATGATTATTATTAGGCCTAAATATCTAATGGTAGAAAACATCTGAAACGCCTCTGGATTCTAATCCAAGGCTTAACACGTTGCCAGGGAGTCTGGGGTCAGAGCGTAAGTTAGAACCCCCCCAGAAGCCAGAGGCTATGGGGTCAATGCGTGTTGACCTCAGCCTGGCGTTTAAGATTAGCGTTGTTGGCCACTTGCTTAAAGGAATCTATGACTGAATGGCCGTGGGCGGACACCCCAAACAAGAAACAGCTTTTTATGTTTGGATAAAAAGGACGCCGGAATCTGTTGACCGGCAGGGCTTTGCAAACTACTCAGCTTTGTTGTTGCCTTTTTAACGATAAAGTGTTTTTGTCATACTTGCTCCGGACCCCTCGATTTCTTTTGCTCTCTTAGTTAGTCAAAGTGATAGAACTCGGTTATTTTCCACCACTCTACCGTACCGCGCTGTTCTAACCAGCAAGGTTAGGGCGCTTTACAATATTGCCAAAATTCACCCATTCATGCACACATTCAACCATGCAAGGAGCACTCGGGATGCGTGTCCTCCTAGAAGCAGGCTGGATAGATGGACGTTAGGGCCATAGGAGGAAAGAACATAGTAGCCAAGTCAAATAAGTTAAGGTTTTTTCGCATTTTTGTACCTATATTAATCTATATACTGTCCCCTCCAATCGTTTTGGAACAGTGAGGCCAATTCCTTTATATTTGCTGTAGACTGAAAACATTTGGTTTGACACCAAAACATGAATATGAGACAAGAGATACACATTTCAGCTTTTATTTCCAGGTATTTACATCTGGATCCGATAAATAACTTGGAAGATAGCATTATTTGTAAAGGGTCGCCACATTTTTAGGGGAGCAAAAGTATTGGAACATGTGACAGACAGGTGTGTTTTGTTGCCCAGGTGTGTCCTATTACATTGATGATTTCAAACAATAAATAGCGCTGAATGTCTATGCTTAGTTTCAGATTTGGGTTTTGCCTGTGCAGACTATAATTATTATAGTTAGGTGTAACCAACATGAAAACCAGAGAGCTGTCTGGGTTAAAAAGAAGCAATTGTGAAGCTGAGAGAAGATGGAAAATCCATCAGAGCCATTGCACAAATATTGGCAATAGCCAGTAAAACCATTTGGAATGTAATGAAGAAAGAAACCACTGGTGTACTAAGTAACAGATATGGAACAGGTAGACCAAGGAAAACAACCGCAGTTGACGACAAACATTGTGAGAGCTGTAAAGAAAGACCCTAAAACAACTGTTGTTGGCATCAGCAACAACCTCCAGAGGGCAGGAGTGAAGGTATCATTATCTACTGTTGGCAGAAGACTTCATGAACAAAAGTACAGAGGCTACACCAGAAGATGCAAACCACTCATTGGCAAAAAGAATAAGAACGGCAGGCTGGATTTTTGCCAAAAAGTACAGTGACAAAGTCATGGCTTGGGCTTTCATGGCTTCTTCTGGGACGGGCTCATTAATCTTCATTGATAATGTAACACAGGAATGCAACAACCAAATGAACTCGGAGTCTACAGGAACATCTTGTCTGCCAATTTAAAGAAAAATGCAACCAAACTGATTGGAAGATCATTCATCCTGCAACAAGAAACGTGATCCAAAACACACTGCAAACACAACAAAGGAGTTCATCAGGGGCAAGAAGTGGAAGGTTTTAGACTGGCCAAGTCAATCTCCAGACTTAAACCCTAGAGCAGTCATACTCAAGTAGCGGCCCGCGGGCCTTTTGTGGCCCGCGGGGTGTCTATTAATGGCCCTCGAGCTGTTTTGAAAAGTTTTTTTAATTATAAAAAAAATAAAAATAAAATAAAAATCGCGCTGGTCGCTCTTATTTTGAAATACGAGGCTGGGGGTTGCAACGATAAACAGATAGCACTCCAGCCCACAGACCGCTCCAGCCCTCCCAAACTCGAGGCAGACAGTCCATCTCAGCAGCAGTCAAGGCCGATTTAGGGTCGTTTTAGACGCAGAGACGTAAGCACGTAATTTACACAAGGGACTTGTTTTAGACAAGTTTTGATTTACGGTTCCTTTAAGGTTCCTTAAGGATTGCGCGTGCTGCAAGGGGATTCTCCGCCAGAACAGTAGGGGGAGCAACGAATGAATCTGCGGGCGTGGAAGTGGAAATTGCTGGCTTGTTTATATTTATAATTATCATAATTCGTTCTTGTGTTTTCTTCTTCTCCTTCTTCAAAATTCTTCATTCGCTTCTGTCACGGCCTTTTAAAAATGGCGCTATTATGCTGTAAAACCGGAAATGTGAGACTCCTGAAAGGATGTGGTTAGCTGGCCAATCACAGTCTTTGCGAGCTGCGTAGGGCCGTAGTGTTTTAGTCGCATAGTCAGGAATTTTGGCCGACGCACTTAAGCACGTAAGGGGGGATATTTTACCGCGCAAGGGGGGGTTATGTATCTTACGTGCTTACGCGTTACGTCTAAAACAGAGCATACATCGGCCTCAGTCACACGTATACCGACCGGCCCCTTGAGTCACTGAAAAAAAATTTTGTGGCCCCTCATCATTTCTACTTGAGTACCCCTGCCCTAGAGCATATATTTTACCTGCTAAAGAGGAGACTGAAGGGTGTAACCCCCCAAAACAAACAAAAACTGAAAGGGGCTGCGGTGAAAGCCTGGAAAAGCATCACAAAAGAAGAATGCACAAGTTTGGTGATGTCAATGGGTCACAGGCTTGATGCAGTTCTTGCAAGCAAAGGATCTGCAACAAAATAGTAATGCCTCGTTTCCACATACGTACATTCTCGTATGCGATCCAACCGTCTCCGACCGAAAGTCCATTCATTCCTATGTGATTCTCCGTAATGTACGTTTTTCCTCCGAGACTCCTCCCCTCCGTAAAATTTCTGTCCGGTATTTCCGTAATATACGTTCAAAAAATTTAACTTTCGCCGTCGTTTTACGGAGATACCGTATGAAAGTTTTTATGTTTTTCACAAAACATGTAAGTACCTGGCAGGCCCAACTCCTCACCGATCTCTTTCCAAGTCCGGTTGGTTTTGTTTTTATCTCTGTATATGTCGATCCTCATGTTCCAAAGTACCGGTCTCCTATAAACGGCCATTATCATACGCTCCCCCATCTTTTGTCCGTAAATAAATTCATGTCCGTACGTAAAACACTAGCGACTCCTTCCGTAAATTTACGGAAGCACGGATACGAAAAACATACGTATGTGGAAACGAGGCGCAAGTCTCATTTACTTAAATTTATTTTAAATCTATCTGTTCCAATACTTTTGCTCACATAAAAATGTGGTGTTCCTTTACAAATAATGCTATCTTCTAAGTTATTTATCGGATCCAGATGTAAATACCTGGAAATAAAAGCTGATGTGTATCTCTTGTCTCCATTCATCTTTTGGTGGCAAACCCAAATGTTTCCAGTCTACAGCAAATATAAAGGAATTGGCCTCACTGTTCCAATACTATTGGAGGGGACTGTGTGTGTGTGTGTGTGTGTGTGTGTGTGTGTGTGTGTGTGTGTGTGTGTGTGTGTGTGTGTGTGTGTGTGTGTGTGTGTGTGTGTGTGTGTGTGTGTGTGTGTGTATATATATATATATATATATATATATATATATATGTGCCGTCAGTTAAACGTGTTATTAACGGCGCTAACGCAAACCAAATTTAACGGCGTTCCTTTTTTTTAGCGCGATTAACGCAATTCTTTTATTTAATTTTTAATTTTTTTCTTTGGCTCAAAACAAAGAAGCAGTAGCCTGACTGCTATGTTCAAGGCAGTATGTTTGTATGTTCATGGTTTGATTGCACCATAGGCTTTTTTTTTGTATCGTCCTGTTGATCAGTATATGCCAATTTATTTTTATCAATAAAAAAACATTTGCACAAAGCAAGCCGATGCACTTCTCCATGTTGATAAGAGCATTAAAACTAGAAAAGTTAATGGGACAAAGTGCTCGCAATTAATCGTGAGTTAACTATGACATTAATGCGATTAATCGAGATTAAATATTTTAATCGCTTGACAGCATTAATAAATATATATTAGGGATTGGCGTGAGGAATTGATTACTCGAGTACTCCTCGTTACAAATGAACTCGGTTGGTGGACAGGCAAACTCGAGTTTGCATATACACACACAAACAAAGTTTTTTGAAGCAAATGTATCATTTTTTTGTGCGGCGCCACTAACGCATGCCGTGGGCACAAAGCAAATGAAATGCATCAAATTTCTGTGTGGCGCGTGCCGTACCGTGTGCAGGCACGCCAGAATTCAAAAAGTTAAGAGATGGCGGTTAAAGCAAAGCGCAGCGAAGAATTGAAATACTTTAAAGAACTAGGAGATCGTAAGGTGAAATCTAAAATATGCCAAGCGAAATCGAGCTACCAGAGTGCTACAAGTACTATGCGGCAACATATGCTCCTGAAACACAACGGTGAGTTCGGGAAAGCAGACCCGCAACAACCAAGTGTGTCGGCTATTTTCACCGCCGCAAGACGCACCTGTAATCCAGGCCGTGTAGAGAAGATCACAACGCTGAGTATTTCCATAGTCCATCTGCTGCCGTCTTAATTGCAGCTTTAAATTATTTGCAATGGTTAGCCTACTTGTTTCGTTTTTTTTTTTTCAACCGTTACAGTCCTTGGTTCGACGTGATTTAAATTGTGAGACGCATATTCATTTTTGTAAGTAAAATGTGTTTTGAACGTTTGCAAAAATAAATAATGAATACTCTGATAACTCTGACTGTTTTGATGGAGAATAAGCATTACATGTTTGGTTTGTAATATTGCCGTTCATCATCAGGCCTATTCCTGCTGCAGATGCATTGCATTCTAAAAATAGATTCGATTAGACGAGTACTCGAATGATCCTCGAGGAATTCCTTCGATCACTCGAGTTTGGAATTTACTACTCGTGCCCATCCCTAATATATATATATATATATATATATATATATATATATATATATATATATATATATATATATATATATATATATATATATATATATATATATATATATATATATATATATATATCTCTCTCAAATCATCTATCTCAATACATCTATTTCTATATATAGCTATGTATCCATCTCTATATCTCTATCTCTATTTAGTACATGCTATACGTGAACCTCCTATGATGGCGCATTTTGATTGGTTCGCTTTCTCAGGATATTGGGCAATATCCCGTGATTGAGATCTCAAACTCGGGATATTGTTTTCATTGCGTGACGGTGACGGGGGGGCAGGTGGCTAAGGGGCCCCTGCGACCGGGCCTGTGGGGCCGTACCACAGTCAGGCAACAGATCGTCTTACTGGCTGTGCGGCTGTGCTCCGGCTGTTTCAGCGTCCAGATGTCCAGGATCTTGCTCAGCCCGATCCCGGACACGCCCTGCAGCGGGGCAGAGGGCAGGTGGGTGAACGGACTGCATTCATACAGCCAGGGGATACCACCAGGGGCCCCTCAAAGGGCCGTGTAATATTAACCAACATTCACCCATTCATACACACCGAGGGTGTCAGCCACGCAAGGTCGACAGCCAGCTCGTCAGGAGCAGTCAGGGTCTGTGAGGTGTCTTGCTCAGGGACACCTCGACACTAAGCTAGGAGGTGCCGAGGAATCGAACCAGCGACCCTCCGGTTACCAGCCAACCTCTAGCCTGGCAAGGCAGCATGAGTATACCCACCTGCTGCCCCGAAGGCATCCATCAGTCATGCCTGGTGCCTGCCCCTGATTGAGTTGTTTGTTTGGATATGCATCTGACAGTAAACCAATGGACGGTTCGAGATTAAGGAGGAATATAACCGGTTTGGGCTCATTAACTGCGTGTACTGCTAATGGCAATGTGGTTGTGATTTCATTGGGCAATAGTGATGACGTTGTGTTGTGAGTGAGTGAGGAAGCGGGCAGGATCTGGCAATTTATGAGACGCAGACTTTCATTCCCTGCTTTTATTGAACAGCTTTAGTTGTATATTACGGGTGTGAGATTGATGGACAATTCTAGAGGAAAAACAAGTTCTGGTCTTTTACAAAAAAACAACAACAACTTTTATTCATGAGTCAATGTGTGAGTATTTGATTGTTCTTCAAGGCCGGTTCTTCACAGCCATATGCAGACCATTTGTAAGTGCGTAGGCGTTGGTATGCGTGTGTGTGTTTGCATGTGCGTTTGCATTTGTGCATGCATGCGTGTGGGTGTGTATGTAAGTGCATAGGCGAGGGGATTCAAGATTCAAGAATTTATTTCCACATGCGTAATTTGTGGAACAAAAAGCAGTGAAATGGAGATTGCGACTGCATTTCCCAGCTGTGCAGAGTTGAATAATAATAAAAAGTAAGAAAAAA
This sequence comes from Gadus morhua, assembly GCF_902167405.1. NCBI lineage: Eukaryota > Metazoa > Chordata > Actinopteri > Gadiformes > Gadidae > Gadus > Gadus morhua. The sequence continues at coordinate 5,956,566 of NC_044051.1, read as the reverse complement.
AAAAGAAGGGGGTTGGGGATTAAATAAAAATGAAAAATAAGTTCATGAATTATGCATTCATTGTCCGTATGGCTTGGGGGAAAAAATCTTCTTCTTAGTCTTTCTGCTCTGGCCTTTTGAGATCGAGATTGAGATTTCCAGAGGGCAAATGTGTTGTCGGGTATGTGTGTGTTTGCGTGTGCATTTGCGTGTGTGCGTTTACTCACGCCAACAAAGTAGAGCGTGCAGGCGGGGTTGCGGTCGGTGAGTCGCACCGCCTCGTTGAACACGCCGAAGTTACAGCGTGACAAGATGGCCGCGCCGCCGCGGGGGGCTGGGCTAGTGCTGAGTGGCACCAACGCCACGGGGTCAAAGTCCTCCCCGAACACGCTGCCTGGGGGAGGGGGCAAGGACGCGCGCGCACACGCACACACACACACACACACACAAAAAAATAGGGCTGGATATCGCCACCGATTTCCCATAACGATTTGATTCTGATTCACAAGGTCCGGATTCAATTGAATATCCGATTACGATTTGCTACAGGATATCTCAGTTGCAATACCGATTTTGATTGCATATGAAATCGATTCTCATTGAACTAATGCTGTAAATTGTAATAGGAACCCTCTGAACTGGTGTATTATTAACATCATGCTTACAATATATATTATTTATGGCTGTACAGAAGGTACGGTAAGTTTATTTATATAGCCCATTGAAAAAAGATATGATCATAACAATAAATAAAAACATAAAATAAATAATACAATCAAAAAAGGCAGCGTAATCATCATAGTGTAATCATAGTAAAATGTAAAAATACAAATAAATAAAGTAAGAAATCTGATGGAGGTTAAAAGTGCAGATAGGCAGGCATTTAAATATAGGTAAAAGGACAGACAACAGAGTGCAAGTCGGCAGTTAGCAAAAGGCAATTAAAATCAGTTCAGTATTGAAAACTGGGAACAGTTTGGGCACGTTTTATGTGTTCAGGAAGTGAATTACATAGACCCACAGCGTAAAAGCTAAAAGCCGCTTCACCTTGTTTTGATCCAACAGCTTGTTTTATGGTTCCTGTGGTCTCATTGGTCTTGTTGAAGCAAGTCAGATAGATAGTCAGGTCCTATCCCATTTATAGATTAGCTAAACCGGCAGCAGAACTTTGAAATTGATTCTGTAATTTACTGGGAACCAGTGTAGGGATTTTAGTATTGGGGTTATATGGTCCGTTCATTCTGTTTTTGTGAGAATTCTGGCTGCTGCATTATGTATCAATTTAAGTTTCTTCAGTGATTGTTTAGGGAGGCCTGTTAAAAGGCCATTGCGGTAGACAAGCCTACTGGAGTAAAGGCATGAATGAGTATCTCCAGAGGGTCAAGTGCTGTAACAACAATATTTGGACAGATCTTGGCAGCACCCTGGGATGGAGCGAGAACCTTGAGTATGTTAACCAACACCATAGATGAACCATGCATACATATAATCCCCAACCGCAAGCTGGATCTGAAGCCCAAGCAGCTGGTCCCGGGACCCACTGAACTCTAACAGGGAGTGTTCATCAGATTCCTCCACCACAGTCAAGTGTATACATAACGGGCTGCTCCATCTCTGGCTGTGAGTGATGGCTCCATAATCCTCCACCACGTGTTTACATACCAGGCTACGACAGCACATAGATGGAGGGGGGGGGGGGGGGGGGGAAGAGAGAGAGAGAGAGAGAGAGAGAGAGAGAGAGAGAGAGAGAGAGAGAGAGAGAGAGAGAGAGAGAGAGAGAGAGAGAGAGAGAGAGAGAGAGAGAGAGAGAGAGAGAGAGAGAGAGAGAGAGAGAGAGAGAGAGAGAGAGAGAGAGAGAGAGAGTGAGTGAGTCAGAGAGTGAGTAAGTGAGACAGAGAGTGAGTGAGACAGTGAGTGAGTGAGACAAAGAGTGAGAGACAGAGTGAGTGAGAGACAGTGAGTGAGTGAGTGAGACAGAGAGTGAGTAAGTGAGACAGAGAGTGAGTGAGACAGAGAGTGAGAGACAGAGTGAGTGAGTGAGAGACAGAGTGAGTGAGACAAAGAGTGAGAGACAGAGTGAGTGAGAGATAGTGAGTGAGTGAGTGAGACAGAGTGAGTGAGTGAGACAGACAGAGTGAGAGACAGAGAGAGTGAGAGACAGAGAGTGAGTGAGACAGAGAGTTAGTGAGAGACAGAGTGATTGAGTGAGACAGAGTGAGTGAGTGAGCCAGTGAGTGAGGGAGTAAGAGACACAGAGAGTGAGTGAGCGCGTGCGTGCGTGCCTAGCTGTCTGCGTGCGTGACTGCCTGCGTTTGTGAGTGCGTGACCACGTACCCGTCTGGTTTCCTCCCACCAGGATCTTCTGGACCTTCTTGCAGACCTGCAGAAGTGTCGCCCCCACGAAGGCGATCTCCGCTCCGAAGCGGAAGCTCTGCGCCCACGGACAGATCAATGCTGGATGATTAATGATGCTGGGATCAATACTGGACTAGTTAATGATGTTGGGATGGATGGCACCACTAGCTAAGGTGTCCTAACACCCCCCCCCCCCCCCCCTCCCCTCCCCCCGCCCACACACACATTAGGGGTTGTCTTAGTCATAAGTACATCATTTCTGTGCGGAGTGTGTGCAAAATGCAGAAACTGTGACCACACACACACACACACACACACACCCCCCCCCCCCCCCCCCCCCCCCCCCCCCCCCCACCCCTACTGGGAGAAGGCAACTGAAAAGGCCACCAATGCGGCAGGAGTGGGAAAGACAGCGGTTGGGGAATTTTTGACGAGCCGCAGACACAGAGCTGCACTTGGCGCGACGGACCAAACCTAAACAAATCACTAACACCTTAAAGATTACTGCATCATCCTCCTTCTTCTCTTAAAATATGCACTCTGAACTCACAGTGCACCCAAAGTGCCAAGGCAGGATGGGAAAGGGGGGAGGAGAGGGGAGGGGGAGGAGAGGGAAGGAAGGAGGAGAGTGGGGAGGGAGAAGGGAGGAGAGGAGACGATGAGGAGAGGAGAAGAAAGGGGAGGAGGAGAGGGAGGAGAGGGGAGGAGGAGAGGGGGGGAAGGAGGAGAGGAGAAGAGAGGAGAGAGAGCGCTGCCTGTGTTCTACATTTGGCTCGTTGGTTGTCTACTCTGGCCCGTTACATAATTTCAACCTCCGGAGGATACATTTACAGAACAAATATTTCTTCTGTAAAAAAGCTTGATTGCCACCTACCAAATTACCAACCCGGTATTATTATCAGGCCCGCTAATAATTTACGAACATATCCATTACCTGGATATGTTCTCAAACCTCAAAAGCTTACAGAGAGATGGACGTGTCGACTATCGTAGAAACAGACAGCTTCTTTTTTCTACTTTTGATATGATGGCAGACACTTTGAATGTTGGATCATAGAATGTGGACCGCGTTACAAAAGGTAAATAGGTGTGTGTGTGCGTCAGGTAGAATAGGTGTGTGTGTGTGTGTGTGTGTGTGTGTGTGTGTGTGTGTGTGTGTGTACCTGGGTGAGGTAGAAGAGGTGTGTGTGGGGGGCGGTGCGCAGGGCGTTGACGGCCCCCCTGAAGGTGTAGATCTGCTGGTGGGGGTCCCCCACCAGGACCTTGGCACAGCGCTGGGACAGAAGCACGTCCATGATGGCTGCCGCACACAAAAGGTAAGTAAAGTAAGCACCATTTATTCATAAGGCACATTTAAAAACAGTTTTCACTGGCCAAATCGCGTCCACGGTGCAAACAAAGGCATATAAAAGAACAAAGACCGCTTTTATATACCTACAGTAGGGCTGGGCGATAACTCGATTACGATTATTAATCGCGATAAATCTCACGTCGATTACGACGATAAGCATTAGACATAAATGCTGGATATATATATATATTTTTTGTAGAGCTGTCAGTTAAACGCGTTATTAACGGCGTTAACGCAAACCAATTTTAACGGCGTTAAAAAAATTATCGCGCGATTAACGCAATTATTTTATTTAAAAAATAATTGGCTCAAAACAAAGAAGCAGTAGCCTGACTGCTATGTTCAAATGACATTTGTTCAAAGCAGTCGTTTAATTGCACTATAGGCTCTTTTTTTGTATCGTCCTGTTTTGATCAGTATATGCCAATGTTGTTATCAATAAAAAATCATTTGCACAAGGCAAGCCGATGCACTTCACCATGTTGATAAGAGAATTAAAATTAGAAGAATTATGGGACAAAAAAAATCAAGGGATATTTAGCATAGAAAAATAATTTGCGAGTAATCGTGAGTTAACTATGACAATAATGCGATTAAATATTTTAATCGCTTGACAGCTCTCATTTTTTGTAATTAAAAAAAAACTAAATACACACACACACACACACACACACACACACACACACAGCATATCAACAACAATGAAAATAAGAGAAAAAAAAGATATATATATATTTTTTTTTTTTTAAATATTATATATCGTGATTAATATCGATATCGAAAAAATAATCGTGATAATATTTTTTGCAATATCGCCCAGCCCTGACCTACAGTATATACAAACGTTAAAGTGGATTTGAAATAAGGACAGTACATGAAAAACATACAAATAACAACAAATCATAAAAGGGGAGGAAAGGCCAGGGAGAAGTGTGTTTTGAGCCTAGATTTAAAATTGGTGACGGAAGGAGTGTCTCTAATTGAAGGCGGCGGTTCGCTCCAAAGGCGGGGGGCAGCCACAGCAAAAGCCCTGTCGCCCCTCTGTTTTAATCTAGTGCGTGGAACGTGCAGGAGACCCATGCTACATGATCTAAGGGACCTGGGAGGTCAAAGGTTGATTAAAGAAGAGAAATATAGAGTTCCAAAAGTGCAAATATTTTATGCTTTGGTGAACTGCCGGAAAAGACTCAAGACTCACTTGTTCAGAGTTCACTCTGCGTAGCCTCCTCTCTTACCCTCCTCCCACACCCCTTTTATGCACTTATTGTATTTTGATAGTCCTCGCACTGAATGTACGCACTTATTGCATGTTGTTAATCTTTGCACTTAAAAGTAGTACTTAGCATTGTGTAGCATCTTCTCCTAGCCGTCTGTTGAATACGGGGAAGGGGTTAACCTTATAATTGTTAGTGCAGTGCTTGGCACTTGTTTCTATGAACACCTTTACTGCACCAACAGCGATGTATGTTGTTTCTCTTTCTTCTGACACATGTGTGGAAGAAAATAAATAACGAGTTCCATCACTTCAACTAAACAAAGGGAGCTTGAGGAATCGAGGAGTCCGGATCAAGTGTGACAGGAGAATTTATTTGCTAACCGTGAACAAGCAACTACGAAGCCAAGTGAGGTTTGCAAAGACACTGCCGATCATTAGATCCCGGCCTCTTTTTATACTCGCACACCAAGCTATTCTCCATATTGTATGATTGCCTACAGCATGCAAGATCTTCTTTTAAGGTAAGGCCGGTCAGCCATACATTTAAGTATGTAGGCAGCAACTGCAGCAGTACATCTTGACCCCTTGATTCTTACACGGGCAGATCACCAGAAATAAGTTTGGGACAGACTCTCTGGCGTCGTGTCAAGTTCCACTTTTGGAAAAACAGACGATTATCTACTTTCCAATATTAATGTATATATCTGATATATAGGCCTGATAATGCTCAGTTATCACAAAAGTAATGGTTAATTTCTCCCATACTTGTAAGTTGCTTTGGATAAAGCGTCTGCTAAATGCCTTAAACGTAAAACGTAACTCCGAACTACTTAGACAGGCTCTACTTAAACTTGATTGTGACAATTTACCAGGTCTTGTGACCGGGACACCACTATTTGGACATGCAAGTTGGTCATGTGACCTGCCCATATTTGGAAATGCAAGTCAGTCATGTGACCTGGTCACGTGACTCACCGGGTGTGCAGTCCTGTGCCTCGTCGATGAAGATGACGTCGTAGCTGTCCGACAGGCACGGCTTCGGCTCTTTGAGCTGCCACAGCTTTAGGTAACCTAGGCAACACAGCCGTTGGACGTGAGAAAACTCAACCATCATTGCTCCTGTGAGTGAGTGAGTGGGTGAGTGAGTAATTGTGTGGGTGCGTGCGTGCGAGCACTCTCCTTACCATCGTGGGTCATGTGGAAGCCCTCCTTGCTCTTCTCGTTGAGGTCTTTCATCTTCCTCCAGATCTCCTCACAGTCCCGGACATACTCCTGCGACAGAGACACGAGGAGACACTCGCCTTTAGGACAGAGCGGAGCTACAACGCGGCTGCCGAAAGGTCAGCAAAAGACATGGCTGCTGGCATCATGTTTAAAATCCCACACTTCTGGGCTGGTAAGAGGCCAAGAGTAAAATATAAAAACACTGCAGTTAAGCAAGGATGAGGGAGGATTATCCGTGCCTAATTTAAGGGGAATACTTTTTTGCAGGGCAATTGAGGTTTTCAGTGTGTGCATCCTGCCCTGCCCTCTATACAATGCGAAATGGAAAGATATAGAAAATATTATAAAACATTTCCACTTCATGCTACATTAGGAGATAAAGGGAATAAATTACATCAAAACAGCCAAAATGAAATTATTAAACAAGCATTGAATATTTGGTGTAAAATTGTTAAGAAATCGTTAAGAAAAACATGGAGGGAGATGCCAAAATATTAACCTCAGCCTCCAAGCCTTCAACAGTGGAGGGATATAATCAAGGAATTCTTTACAATGGAAAGGATGACCTTTTCTCTAAGATCTAAAGGAGAAATTTTCACACTAAAATGCCAAAATTTGGGGAGAGCAGACATGAGGAGACTTCAAGCAGTTCCAAGAATAGAAACAAACAAACAGCGGATGAGATCATCTGGATCAGGCTCGCTCGCTGCGAGCGCACATGTTCAGCGTACCGCCTTTTCCTTGGCGTCCAGGGTCTGGACGAGGCCCTTGGTGTTCTTGAAGGTGTTTGGCACGTGGTGCGGGGCGATGCGGCGGTCGGCGGAGGCCATGAAGGCATTGAGGGCGGTGGTGACCACCTTGCCGTGGATGAAGCCGCCCCGGCCGGCCGGGAGCACCTTGGCCACGGAGAACACCTTGAGATTGGGCACCAGCTTCTTGCTCAGTTGGTAGCTAGGGACAGAGACGGGGTGGGGGACGCTTCTTAAAATGGTGACTACAGGGTACGTGTAAACAAACAACAAACAACAAAAGTGAAAGTGAAAGTAATATGAATTTCACAGATTACCTGTCCTCCAGAATCTCAGAACCTCAGAGAATTTCAATTGGTTATGACTCTGCACAACAAGCGCTCCGTTAACGTGCGTCAGAACCCTGACCTCTGTTGACATTTCCAAAATGCCTTGCGGTCGTTTAATTAAGGCATGCTTTCATGCACACAAACCTTAACGCGTCATTAGCAGGAGAAGAAATGGACTTTAACTGTGGGCTCAGACATATTTATCTATATGCCGGTTCGGACGCCGTCTGGGCTCCTCGGACAGAAAAATGCGTCCTGTTCCGTGCTCTTGTGTGTATGCGTCTGCGCGTGCGTGCGTGCGTGCTTGAGAGAGAGAGGAAGGGAGCGAGAGCATTCCTGGGAGAGGTAGAATAGTTAATATATATTACAATGTAGCTTTGTTGTTCTCATTTTTGGAAAGCCTATAGAAGAAAAGAGCTTGACTCCAAAAGTGATGTTTCACCTGAATAAGTTTGACCTTCTACTTTTCAAACATTATGGTTACAATCAACCAAACAAACTTGATTGCAGACTCCAACGTCCAGATAGACATACAATCACATACAGTACATAAAAACAAACATACAGTGTAAAAGGCGTTATATCACCTAATGAAAAATCTGTAAAAAGGCATCTAAAAAGTAATAGCAGTAAAAAGTGGAACATAAAAACGGTGCTTATACACTTCCTATAAAAGACACACATACAAGTGTTTCCACATATAGGATTGGTACCTAACAGAACTACAGCTTGGATTGGTCAACTGTATGACCCCTGCAGCGTTTGTCCCAGTGTCTTCCTCGAATTGAGGCGGGCTCCTTGGTTGGGTAATCCCAGTTGGCGATATATTAGTTGTAGAGTAACCGGGTGAGTTAGCATCACCCGGTTACACACATGGTGTCGGCAGCCCTGCTTATCCTGCTGGACGTGGAAAACGAGAAGCACCAAGAATTTGCTTAACCGCAATTTCCTTCCTTCCTTGTTCTCATGGGCGGGCGCGCGTGCGTGTGTGTTCGTGCGTGCATGCATGCATGCGTGCGTGCGTGCGTGTGTGTGTGTGTGTGCGTGATAATAATATAAACAACTACTGCCGCTTCGTTTTCTTTCCTTACGAGTTTTGTCTGCGCGTCTGTGTCTGCGTCTGCGTGTCTGTCTGTCTCTCACCTCTTGCCGACGTCGCTGTAGGCGATGGAGTGGACCGTCCTGCAGTCCACGTTGCCGGGGAAACGGCGCTGGGCCTCGGTGGCCACCGACTTGTTGAACGCCACGTAGAGGCAACGGAGCCGGGGGTTCTGCTGCGCGTAGCGCACCAGCGTGGACGTCTTCCCCGTGCCTGCAGGGAGAGACCGCAACGCACACACACACACACAAGAGTTAATGTGACCGGAGAGAGACCACAGAGAGAGAGACAGACCAGAGACACATGTTTTGATCTATTTCAAACCACTGTTATTTATATCGTTAGTTAGTTAGTGGGACTTCTGGCATTCCTTGCTTTGAACAATTTTAAACAATTTTCCACAGAGAACATTTTGTGCACTGCCTCACACACAAACTCTCAGTTCAACCAAGTCCACAAACAAAAATATAACAATTTACAATAGCGTTTTTCTCTTACTTTGCATGTTGCTTAGTGGGACTTCTGGCATTCCTTGCCTTGAACAATTCTCTTGAAATCTGGCTTGTATTCCGTTGTTGCCACTCGAAGCAATTCTCTCACGTGTGTCAGTCAGAACAGAGCGATGCTTTGATTTCACGTGTTTAAGGGTAGAGAACACAGACTCGCTGACGTATGTTGACCCAAACATTGACATTATCTTGAGCGCAGCCCGTTTGACATTGGGATAGTTTTCCATTGCCACACTTTTCCATAACTCAAATGGTCCCTTCCCTTAAAGCAGGTTTAAGTTGGTCCTCCTCACAAAGATCGATCATCTCCAACTCGGCCGCAGCCTCATCCGTGACTAGTGGGGCTTTCAAACAGTCTGTCTCCGCATTGAACGGGTCGACGAGGAACGTAATCTGTGGCCTTTTCAGTTGTAGATCACAGAACCGGGTCACAAAGCTCTCGTGCAGGTTTTCAACCAGCGTTGCGTATCTGGCTTTTTGCTCTTTCAGGGCGGCGCAGCAGGTGTCTTGCCCGTTGGCTTTTAGCAGAGCGGGGAAATGCGCTAAATCTCCCCTTTGAATATGCGTCTTGAACAGCTTCAGTTTGTTGACAAATGCAAACACCCTTTGCACCAGGTCAGGCAGCATGTGTAACTTACCCTGCAGGGTCAGGTTCAGTCTGTCCAAGTGACGCAGCATAGAATAGAATAGAATTTATTGTTGTCATTGCACATGTTACAGAGCAACGAAATTACCAGTTACATTCCGTCCAAGAAACATAGAAGACAGTGTTGGGAGACAGGACGGAGAGACCGTCAGGCGCTTGTTCAACAAGAACCATGCGGCCCGCGTTAGATAAGAAAGTTTAAAAAGCTAAACAAGAGGGTAACGAGGCGGAAAAAAAATTGTCAATACCCCAAACTATGCTCCTTTAAGGGGGGCACAGTGTAGGGATTAGCAAAAAAAACACCTCAACACATAAGCATCACATCAAAAAACATCACACAATGGTGGGCAGCATCTCAAAAGCCGAATATACTGCCATCACCTTACTAACTTTGCGATAGAACAGGAACCCGCAACCTCCGAACAGCAGGAATCCTGTTATCATCATCCCAATTATGTAGACGTCTTCAACATCCTCGACGGAAAGTATGGCGAGACACAAGGGCCTCCACTCCTTCCAGGAGTCCATCATGTATCCCGCTGCGAACGTTCCGTCAGGGCAGGCGGGCTCTCCTTGGCCCTGTTTTCTCGTCGAGAAAATTTGATCAATAGCGTTGAGAGACCAGCCGATCAGATCCGTAATTTAGGTTTCGGGTAGAATGCAGAGAAGAGGCAGCACAGGACAGAGACAGAGACAAAGAGCAGGGGAGAGATAAGGGCCGGGAGCGAGCAGAGGAAGCAGAGAGAGATGCGACCGCCTTCGTTGGAGGCAGAGCATGTCGACCCAAAAGGCCAGATCCATAATCCACTTGGGGTCAGAGAGCTCGGGATAGTCCTTGTCCTTCTCTTCCATGAACAGTTTCACCGCATCCCAAAGCTCAAAGAAGCGAGAAAGTACCTTGCCTTTTGACAGCCACCTCACAGTGCAGTGCAGCGGCAGGTCACCTGGAAGCCTTTGGTCCAGCTCAGCGATGAGATTCTTGAATTGCCTGTGGTTAAGCTCATGTGTGCGGATGTAGTTGACGATTTCCATCACGGGCTTCATGACGTTGTCTAAATTCAGTGATTTAGAGACGAGTTGCTCCCTGTGGATTATACAATGCAAATTCCAAAACTCTGGAAATGTGTGGTCAGCTCTGCACAGTCCCACAAGCCCTTTCAAAGAGCCGATCATGGCAGGTGCTCCATCCGTGACCATTGCAGTCAGTTTTGGTATCGGGAGACTTGCTTTCGCAAATGCAGCCATCATCGCTTCTTTTACATCTATTCCACGGGTTCGGTCCTTCAATGGCACAATGTCAAGGAGTTCTTCTCTGATATGACACTCACTTGATACCGACCGTGCAAATATTGCCAACTGTGGCTTGTCCTGAATGTCGCAAGACTCGTCCAATGCGACACTAAAATATTTGCATTCTTGAAGATCGGAGTTAATGTCCGATATTCTGCGTTCAACAGTGTGGCGGGACAGTTGGACGTCTGACGTTTGTCGTTTTCAGGAGACAAGATTTTAACAACGTCACTGAGGCATTTTTTTACAAACTCCCCTTCATTGTATGGCTTTTAAGCTTGTGCAATGTTCCAAGCCAGTTGATAAGATGCCAGCGTTAGGGTCTCTGAGAGAGTCGTCGTTTTTTGGAACATCTGTGTCTGCTTTTCTGCCTGCCTTTTCAAAGCGATTAACTTGTGCTTGCGAAGTTCAGTCCCTTTCCGAAATTCCTGGTCGAAGCTGGAGTGAGCTGAAGTGGCGCTGAAGATTTGAAGCCTTGAATTGCGCTAATGACACCTGGCATATAAGGCAGAATGGCTTCCCATTACGTTCAACAAAAAAATATAAACTCTCCCACTGTCAAAAACGTCCTGTGTTCCTCTTCATATTTTCTTTTTGCTGTGCATTTTTTACCTGCCATTTTTGGAGCGTAGCCTACTTGACGCAAATTATTTACTCAAGGGAAGGAGCTCTGTCACGTTAAAATTGTACCGGGGGCGAAAATTGTACCGGCCTATGTCATCAGTTGTTGACAATTTGACAACTAATTTGATTGGGTTGTCCGTTGCCGGGCAGGTTTCAAAAAACATTCGGCTCATGTTTCCAAATACGAAATAACATCGAATGTGGCTTTTGCTGTTTTTCACTCATTTTGCTTTAATTTTTCACCATTGCATATATCAAACAATTAAATGTCCTTTATAAACTTCTTTGTCTTGCTTTTCAATAAAAAAAATCGATTACAAATTTAATACAAAATATTTATTTAATACTGAACGTTTTCTAACATTCCAGCAGACCTAATAGCAAGAATTTAAGAACAATGTACCTTTAAATAAATGAGTAAAACAAACAAGAGTAAGGTCAATAGTTTCTTTTTAAAATATGCCGTTTCATTCGTCTCGCATGTGTGTTTCAAACGACCCCACTAGGCGGGGCGTTTGAAACAAATGTCAAACTTACGTTCAAAGTTAAATAACAGCTCGATAATCCAACACATGTATTCAATTACACTTGTAAATAAGAGAACCCACATGTGAGTTGTTGATCAAATGTTGAAATTATTTGTAACGTCATCTTTGAAAAAGCGGATAACTGAAAAGTGTTTCAATCGACCCGGCTCTCCCCTATTTTGTTTTTAACAGGTGCGCTCTGCTCTTTTTTCCTCTCCGTTTATAGTCAGTTAGTCGTTAAGAAATTTACGTGCGGCTCTTTTTTAATCCCTCTTTTTTTAGAAGCGCACCCGGCTCATTCCACACTGGTTGGTTTTATATATCTCAAGATACTAAACGCAACATAAAAATAAATCCACGCAAGTTTTAGAAATTTAAGGAGATAGGCCTGAATAACACCAATCGAAAAACTCATAGGCCTTGTTGGGAATGTAATACCTCGTCAGATGTTGTTTATTACTTTTTAATACTTTTTAATGGCCTTAATTTGGGCTAATTTAATTTACTACCTTTTAATACCTTTAACAACCCCGCGGAAACCCTGTAGTAGTAGTCGGAGTAATATTGATAGTAGTAGTAGTAGTATTAAATAGCAATAGGGATGGTAGTATAAGTAGTAGTAGTAGTAGTAATAGAAATAGTTGTACCAGCAAAGGCCATGATCTTGACCACCTGGTCGGGTTGGATCCGGTGGCTCAGAATCTGTTGTTGTTCATGGGTCAGCTGGTAGCGCTCACTGACAACACAAGATCACACACACACATACACACTTAATCGATTCATTCCCCCATTTCAAATCACAACTCGTCGTTTGTTATTCGGGGTCCGAGCAGCGAAGCTGCTTGGTCCCCTATCGGTTCTCAATTTTTTTCCTGAAATTCTGTAAAAGTTATACTGCAGCATATGCAGTAAATCGAAAAACTCTTGTGCGTTTGTGCGTCGTGTGTGTGCTCCCTCACCCGTTGGGCCCTGTGGTGATTGAGGTGGAGGAGCTGTGCATCAGGTAGAGGACGTAGAAGATGTTGTAGTGGATCCTGCAGAGAGGGAGAGTAACGAGCCAACGTTAATTATTCATGATTCAAAGCTTATTATTGATACGATGGTTTTCGAAATAAAGGTGGCGCGAGGAAAAAAAAAACAACCGGTACACACAAAGACATATTTAGAGCCGATAGGGGCAGGGGCAGAGCGGAACTCTTCACAGTGTTAAATACAGTACATCTTCAACAACTTCCTTTTATTTCCTAAGCGTTCACCAGCTTCCGCAAAAAAGAGTCAACAATGACTTGTTCAGGGTTCACCTAGACTCTGCATAGCCACGCCCCCCTCCCCCCTTGACCTTTGACTTTGTTGTATGTTCAACGTCCTGGTACATAAAAGCAATGCTAGGCATTGTGTAGCGCCTCATCCTAGCTCTCTTTGTCGTTAAACCTTAAAAGGGGCCTATTATGCTTTTTCGACTTTTATGACCTATAAACGTTGTTATAATGATTGATAGTCATGTTTAACCATACTAAAGTGTCAATTAATGACGTACATGCATTTCGACGTAATCCCTGCTGACAGTCTGGGGTGGCTGTGCAGAGCGCTAAACACTCGGGACAGCGTTTGCGATTCATTTGTTCACATTTCCGGGAAACATCTACGTAGACGTACTCCTGCCGCGCCCCCATATGCCTGGTCAAATCTGCCCGCGCGCGCGCTCCAAGGAAGGTAACCAATCACAACGGAGTGGGGTTAGCAGGAGGGGGGCGAGGGGGCGGAGAAGGACGAAACCGAGCGTTGACAGAGAATGCTGAGAGCGCCGAGATGAGAGGAAGAGTTTCCCGAAAATCGACATCATTTTTTGTGCATGGTTAAACATGATTATCAAACATTATAACAACGTTTATAGGTCATAAAAGTCGAAAAGCATAATCGGTCCCCTTTAACCCTAGCGCTTAGCGTCGGGGACCCGAATGCAACGGTGACCCTGTCTGCGTCGCGCCGGCTCCGGCTCTGGCTCAGGCTCTGGCTCCGGCTCTGGCCGGCCGGAAGAAGGCGTTGTCGCGGTTACCTGCTGCTGACCTTCACCTCGTTGTTGGCGGCGGCCAGCAGGAGGGCGGCGGCGTGGCTCAGGAACTCCACCACGGCGCCGCGGGACATGGCGGCGAGCAGCAGGTCCACCAGGGCCTGGACGTCCGTCACCGCCTCGCTCAGCACCAGCACGAGGGCCATGGCCGCGTAGGGGTGGGGGTCCTGAAGTGGGGGGGGGGGGGGGTCGAAAGCATACGAGAGGTCAATGTGTCGCTGTCAATCCGTTGGCAGTTGGGGAAGAGGGAATTCTTCCTTAACTGCCAAATAGGAAATTCCTTATTGTGATTGTGGAATGTTTGTGGAATGTGGACTCTGTCTGATTAAAAGATAAGGGGTGAGTGGCGGGTGTGTTTGACAGGCTTGGGGGGTGTGTGTGTGTGTGTGTGTGTGTGTGTGTGTGTGTGTGTGTGTGTGTGTGTGTGTGTGTGTGTGTGTGTGTGTGTGTGTGTGTGTGTGTGTGTGTGTGTGTGTGTGTGTGTGTGTGTGTGTGATGAGGTGTGTGTGTGTGCATAAGGATAAGGTGTGTGTGTTTACGTGTGTTACATGTGTTGGGGTGTGTGTGTGCATAAGGATAAGGTGTGTGTGTTTACGTGTGTTACATGTGTTGGGGTGTGTGTTTGTATAAGGATAAGGTGTGTGTGTGTGTCTCAGGTGCGCGTGTCCCTACCTGCTGCTTGAGGTCGGGGAAGCGGCGGGCGAGGCAGGACTGGGCCACGGGGAAGAGGCGGTGCCCCCCAACGCACCGCATGAGGTCCTCCGGCCTCAGCCGCTCACCAGATGCATGCTGGGACATCAACCTGCCCACACACACACACACACACACACACACACACACACACACACACACACACACACACACACACACACACACACACACACACACACACACACACACACACACACTTTGATTCCCTACTTATCGCAAGCGTGACATCAGAGCACCGGACAAGGCGGACTAAACCATATCACGAGGAAGGGGGGGGGGGGGGGGGGGGGGGGGGAGCCTTACAAGACGAGCCGTCGGACGCTCTCCTGTGGCAGGCTGGGGTCCAGAACGCCCCCGTCCTCCAGGATGGACTTCATCTTGGCCACCGTGTCCTTCTCCCCCATCATGTAGCGGTAGTACTGCTTCTTGTACGGGACGAACTGCAGGACAGAGGGAATAATGCCGCTCTCTAATAGGTCGTCAATCTCCCCGGTTCGGCCTATAGCGTCGTACGTCTAGTGGCGTCGGCGCATCATTATTGAGAGTAGAGTGGTTCGGTCTCAGGTTGCTTCATGTGACTACGGACTCAAGCGGGTTGAACGGCGTTCACAAGAGGGTGTGGTGGGGCAGTGTAACACACTGGTAGTCGGCTGACGGACGACATGTTAACGTAACTGTGGTAGACTGCCAACAGACGACATGTTAACGTTACCGTGGTAGACTGCCAACAGACACGTTATTTTAAACAGGCTAGTCTGCTAACAGACTGCATGTTAACGTAAACGTGCTAGTCTGCTAATAGACGACATGTTAATCGTGGTAGTCTGATAACAGACTGCATTTTAACGTAACCCTGGTGGTCTGCCAACAGACGACATGTTAGTAGTGGCGGTCTGCTAACAGAATATATGTTAATGTAAATGTGGTAGTCTGCCAACCGACGACACGTTATTTTAAACAGGCTAGTCTGCTAACCGACTGCATGTTAACGTAATCGTGGTAGTCTGCTAACAGAAGACATGTTAGTCGTGGTAGTCTGCTAACAGAATACATGTTAACGTTAACGTGCTAGTCTGCTAACGGACGACATGTGAACGTAAACGTGGTACTCTACGTGTTAATGTCAACGGGGTGGTCCGCGGCGGCGGTCTGACCTTGGGGTCCTGGACGATGGTCCTCCAGGCGTGGCAGACCAGCACGACGCGGCGGTACAGGTCCTGGGCGGGCAGCAGCAGCAGGATCAGTCGGACCACCTCCTCGGGGAGGTCCTCCATGCGACCCTGCGGCTCCTGGAGGCCCCTGTTGCTGCTGCCCAGGAGCCCGTAGTGGGCGTCGGGAAGCGGCTCCACCTCCTCCTCCTCCTCCTCCTCCTCCCCTAGATCCCTCACCCCTGCTTTCTGATTGGTCGAGTCTCTGGCGGCGGCGCATTCGAACAAAGTGTCGTTGAACATCTCCGACGTGATTCCCTCCAGGTGGTCTATCTCCTCCCCTTCCCCCTTCTCCGTCTCAGGATGTTCCTCAGCCAGAGCGGCCAGGAGGCTCACGTCGTCGTCGTCGTCGTCGTCGTCGTCATCGTCTTCCCGGGGGTCTCCGCTCCTCCCTGGCTCCGCCCTGGACCCCGCTGGTGGAGGTGGGGCGGTACCCCCTCCGTCGCGTCCCGTCGTGGGCCGGGAGGAGCTGGGCTGCTGGGACCCCTTCTGGGGGCTGGAACTGACCACGCCGGTCACCTGGTAGAAGTCATTCATGCTCTGCTGCTGCTTGGAAGGACTCTCTGTCCGACATGGAGCAGAGAGGGAAGGTGAGGAATTAAATTACATTTACATTCAGGGCACTTAGCAGATGCGTTTATCCAAAGCGACTTACAATAAGTTCATTCGTCAGAACAATATATCGCTGTCGGCTTCCCTTTATATTACATAGCTAGCAAGGATAAGATGCTACACGATGCTATTTTTAAGTGCAAGGACGTACAACAGACAAGTGCATACGTTACGTGCCAGGACCGGCATACATACAATAAGTGTGTACATCAAGGCCCAATCCCATTTCCATCCCTCACCCCTTCCCCTTACCCCTCCCTCTAGTTTTGAAGGGGTAAGGGGAAGGGGTAAGGGGTAAGGGGTAAGGGGAAGGCGTTAGGCCCTTACGCCTTCAAAACAAGGGGGTGTGGTAAGGGGAAGGGGTAAGGGGTAGAAATTGGGTTGGGCCTAAATGCCTTGACGTACAACATACATTAAGTGCGTAAAATTGGTGCGGGGGTAAAGCGGGAGGCTTATCCAGAGTCTAGGTGAACAGCACAGCCATATGAAAGAAGAAGGAAGGCAAGATTGATGAAAGAGTACCAAGCTTTCGTTTCTTGGTGGGCGTCCTCGGGTGCGGCCGCCTCTTCGGGGTGCTGGGAAGAGGCCTGGTCTGGCTGAGGACACTGGTGCCGTCCGGGCCTCGGCCCAGCTCATTGCAGTCTTCTGCGTTCAGGTGGATCCTCTTCGCCTTCCCTGGAGGTGGATGGAAAGGATCGAAGGAAAGGCATCAGGTGGAGAAGCTAGACAGAGGGCAAGGTCTCCCTGCTGAGTACTGATCATGAGTACTGATCATTCTTTATTGTTTACCTTTATTGGAGGTATTAAACACACTCCCTCTGACAGGTTACTTTATGATTGACGTTGGATAACCAACCACTGATGTGTTATGTACGGCAGCCCGCAAGGGACAGTTGTTTAGGACTTCTACTGTGTAGTAGTCCCGGGGCCTCTACGAATAGTCAAATCTCATCGGGTCAAGGATGAAAAGGTGGCTCCTTTCGAACATAGGCAAAGACAGCGCTGCTTTTCCTAACCGACGTCATTGCGCCACGTGGAGTATTGCTGACCTCTAGCGTCTCTACAGTGGAACTACAGTTTTCCGAAGTTTGTCTACAACAAGCACTCTTTTGATCCATGCGTTCTTGTCGTATTGATTTCAATCAGGTTGTCGCCAACAGTGAGAATCACTTAGGTCGGACTTGGCCAGCGAAAATATTTTAGGCCAGTTGAAAACCCAATTCACATGTGGAAAAAAAAAAGAGGCTCAACTTATGTTGATGTTGAAATTAACTGCCCCATTAGTCTTTCTTAACTGTGAAGTCGGCATTTTATTTTCTTAGGGTGCATATTGTGTGCTTAATAACCAGCAATAAATTATTTAATTTCGATTCAAATAATATATTTCTGAAATTGGTATCCATTATTATCAATTGTATTTTCTTCTCTATCTTCTGCTTTACCGCGTCTCTCATGCTTCTTCGCGTAGAGACGGTAAACTTCGTCGATGGCATGTTGCTTTAAATATTGCAGCCGTAAAGGATTATTGGATACAACTATCTCCTTCCTTTCGCAACGGTTGCTCAGGAGTAACCTATGCTAAAGGAGGGTTAAAGGAAGCATCGAGGCTCCTTTCCTAAGCATTTTTAGAATTCGAACCACCTTTCCTCCAAGCACTTCCTGTTCCTCTCCATGGGAAAGGACATTTCCTATGCAAAAAAGAGAATTCGTAGAGGCCCCTAGTCTTAGTAGTGAAAGTAGCAGTTGTTGTATAAGGATACGTTTATAGCAGTGCAAGTATTCCGCGGCTTTCAGCCAGCACGGCTCACCTGTCCTGGCCAGCTCCATCCTTGCTGGGTGGGAGTGAATGTTGTCAACAAATCAACATGGTCCTCAAGTGAAAGCGAAAAAGCCTTCAGCAGGCAGCACTATGGCACCGCTCCATAATACTGTGTGTTGCTATATCATTGTCCCCCACCAGTTAGAATTTTTTTCAACAGGTGTTTTAGAAATTCAAAGTTAGCATAACACTCCCTATGTATACTGATTGAGCACCAAAGTTCAAAGACGGGTCGCAAATCTCGCGATGGGAGTTCTTGTTCGACGGTCGTGGACAGTGAACGCGTATACTCTGGCGCCGTCTTCAGGACACTGGATAAAGTACTTTTTTTAATTTCTTTATTTTGATAAAAAAATTTAGCCCCTGGCCTCAACTATTGTTTCTTTACATCTGGAAAATGTAATTTAATTACAATTACACAATACAAAACTAGAAAAAGACTAGAAAAATGTTTATACCTAGACTAAAACCTATAGTTTAGGTATATAAAATCCAATACTGGCTTTTATACGATGATAAAGTTATTCTGCTTTCGGAAAGAAGATAAACGCTCATTGACAATTCTACCGAATCCCTCAAAAGATTTGAGTGAAACTCTGAATGACGAAGAAGTAATAAAATGTAACAACCTTGAGCAGTTGGTAGCATGTTTTTATTTCAAAGCAATTCAGGTATATCAATTTTATCAATACAACACCATATTTCCTACATTTAAAATTCTCCAAGTGCAAAATTGGATTGGGCTACAAAACCACATCAATTAAGGCACACACTGTTATTTCCATATAGCAAACTTACAGAGAATTAAAGAAAAGCTTAAATGGCAAAACAGTACATTAGAAAGTTAGGAATGTTGGAAGAGTCATTTCCGTATGTAATTATACAGTTGTTACAACATATATGTAAAGGGTGGGTAGCAGTTTGGGTTAAAAAAACGGCAGGGGACATTATTAATGACATAAGGTGCAGAGCAATACTTTAATATTAGAGACTATATCAACCACAACCGATGAACAAGCTAACAGTTTTAAAAACCTACAACCTGAGCACTTCAAACGAGTTACCTAATCGACTAGTGCTCCATGTTGACCGAGTGATCCATATATTGTGCATCCACGAAAGGCTGCAACAATCTCTCTCTCGTTCTTCCTATAGCCTCGTCTCCTCAAAACTCGTTCGTCTCCTCACTGCTTGAGTACTGGCAGCTCGTTGGGCTTGAAGAAGGCCTGCACCATCCCCATGGCGTAGAGGTAAACCTTAGTATCCACCACGATCTTCTCCTTCTTCAGCATCTCTACACAAGGGGGAAGTACGTTAACATTTACATTGAGGGGATTTTGCGGACGCTTTGATCCAAAGCGACTTACTGTACAACGGTTCAAACACACAACGACGGCGGAATCAACTATGCAAGGGGAAAGCCAGCTTGTCGGGAGCAGTCATGATGAGAGGTGCCTTGCTCAGGGACACCTCGGCACTCAGCTAGGAGGAGCCAGGGATCGAACCAGCAACCTTCCTCTCCACTCTACCTCCTGAGCTACTGCCGTCCCACACACACACACACACACACACACACACACACACACACACACACACACACACACACACACACACACACACACACACACACACACACACACACACACACCTCGGCTATGTGTAAAAATATGTTATTGGTTTCATGTTAAAAACAAACCATCTATTTTGGTCTGGAACTCAGCCAGAGGCACGAGGATGACTTCGACGAATTCTAGAGGGAAAGACGTTTTCTGTGATGATTTAACACGGTATAAAAAAGTTGGCATGCAAATTTCATTATTAAGGCAATCATTTTCAAACTGAATGTGTTTTATTTCATTACCTCCATCACCTGCGGAAGGAAGGGGAGAAACGACAGGGGACAAGTTAGATGACAATAAAACCACAATGACTAAATTCACAGTAAAATTAAAATGTAATAAAGAGAAGATGGTACACGAGTGAGTATCTCAATAAAAGCTTATTAGCTTATTGTGAGTGAGTGAGTGCGTGAGTGCTGCCCCAGCTGCTGTGTGTCAGTAGATTATTGTGAGTGAGTGAGTGAGTGCTCACCCAGCTGCTGTTTGGGGTGGATGTTCTCTCCGTCGTCTCCGTTGATTATCACCGTGACGATGTTGGTGGTGCAGTTGGACAAGCCGGGATCCAGACAGGTCACTGATGACAAGACGACAGACACACCAATCAACAAGAGCAGGAGAGCCTCAATCCATACCATCATCATATTCATCTTGGTGGAACAGCATGTTTAGTGTGTGGTCTGACCGAAAATGTAACATATTCAGTTAAGGCATTTGGAAAATAAAACCTGTCGCACTTCAAATTAAACATCGTCAAAAAAGTGATCCGTGTGTGTACTTGTGTGTGGAAGATGTACTTTCTCTTCAAGGTGAAATTGGTGAACTTTTTATTGAATTGCTCAATAAAAAAGGGGTTGTGTTCAAAATAAAACATTATAAAAAGGTTATGTGACCACAATGTTTTATGATGGAACATTTGTATCCAAGAGCACACTACTCCTAGCGCCAAGACATCTTGCACCTCGTGCTGATCACCACTAGCATGTCAACAACACCAGGTCAACGCTAGCACGCTAGCACTAGCCCATCCAAGGAGACCCCCCTCACCTGGTGTGACTCCCACCACCTCCCCCATGTAACCCGTCTCCTCCTTCAGCTCCCGCACCGCCGCCTCCTTCGCCCCCTCCCCCTGGTCGATCAGCCCTGGGGAGGGAAAACACACGAGATGAGGCGTCGGCCCCGGTCCTGTCCGCACTAGCACACAGCGGTCTGTGCACAACATGAGCCAGGGTCCGGCAGTTTGGTGAATCCCGACGGCTAGCCAATCCCATCCCTCTCGTCACGCCTCCCTCCGAAGCCACGCCCCCAAAACACAAGGCTAGCTCGCTAGCTTCTCAGAAAGGTCGGCCTAGCATTGTGGAAGAATCCGGTTGTCTCTTTGAGTGCAGACAGACAGGTAGTAGACAGACAGTCAGGTAAGTAGGAAGAAAGATAGGTAGGCAGACAGACAGACAGGTAGGCATAAAAGACAGGTAGGCCTGTCTGTCTGCCTTTCGACCAGCCCGAATACATTTATTGTATTGGCTTACTATAGGGTGGTGACAGCCACAGAAGCTGGATGTTTCTAGCTTCAAGCAAGAGTATTACATCACAAAAAAAAAAGGAGGTTCATAACCTGAAATATGTTTAATAAATAACCTGGTTATTTAGAGTCATGGAGAGCGTCAGAAAAAGTACCACAGTAATTGAATTCAATTCAAGAAGCTACATCATTAGAGCAGGTCATGCATTTTTCTTTATCATCTTCCCTAGACGGTGGAGAGACAAAATAAAAACGATGAAAGGTGTTGAAATATGTAATTTAGACATTCTTATCTTGGTGCCCTAGTGTGAACTGATGATTGTGAAGTGGTCACTTAGAAGCTATACAGTGGGCGAACAAAATGGCCCTCAGATCCAACAAAGATGTTAATCTGGTCACAGCTGGAGCTAGTCCTACCTGCGGGGAATTCCAGGGAACAGCATCCCATTGGTGGGCGAAACTGCTTTACCATGACAAGGCAGTCTTTGTGGAGGGTCCTTTTCAGAATTGCAATTATCCCAACGCCTACAAGGAGACAAGTGGTGGTGGAGGTGAGGCCATGTGAACAAGAAAAACACGCCCATGTGGATCCGAGACTGGGAGGGGAATTAAATTAAAAGACTGGGTTGAGCCTCACCATCCGCCTCAGTGTTGAGTGGTCTGGTTGTCCTTTTGACACTTTCCCAGGTTCTTGAAGAAATTAAGACACAAACGTGTTAAGAGTGTTAAAGAGGACATTTACAGCAACGGATATTATATTAAAGCCATTAGAATGAGAGCACACGCAGTACCTTGTGTTTCCAGCGGGGTCAATGTATGTGGTCTTGTCAAGTTTGACCCATTTCCCTTCGGCCATGGCCTACACGATGCAAATGACACAATAAAGAGTCATGTATGGCAGATATTATGCTATTGGATACATACTGATGATCACATTTACAGTTCAGAACATTACAATACTACTATATTTGTCAGTAGGGCACTGAAACTCATTTTGCGTCCCTGGGAAGGCCCCTCAAAACATTTAGGACCTACAGGTAAACAGGTACAAATGACACAACATACACAAGCAGCACAGATGACAGATTATTGAATACATACCGATCACATTGTACAGTACATAACATTACCTTGTTATGTTATTGAACACAAACTCGTACATACTGATCACATTGTACAGTACAGCTGCACATATGCTATATTGAATACAAACTGATTACATTGTATATTACAGCTGAACTGTACCTCTTCCTTCACAACATGCGGGGTGGTGGTAGCGTTGGGATGCATGAAGCCGCTCATGTTGGTATCTGTACGTGTTTGGATCACATCGTTACAAAGGGACTATAGCATTTCATGCGACCTTTTTCGACATGATATGTTCATGCAAATACCATGATGCAATTTCTCAATGGATGAACAAACAGTGTCGCTACAAGCCCAATCCCCATCGTAATTTATGCAGCAACTGGCCAAATCTTAAAGATTTAAACATCTTCACATCTCATTTCCTGTTTGTGTGTACAATAAGGAGATGTGTTGAGTCTGGAGACGAGTGGGACAAAGCAAAACATGTACTTAGGGAAATGTACAAGAGCAGAAACTTTACTCACGTGAAAATGAACAGTTTTCTAATGAATTGAAGTCACAAGTCACCGTGGCCGTGCTACCTAGACCCGCCTCCCGGTGTCACAGGGAATATCGTTCCCCTCATGGACCTATTAAACAGGTCCCCCTCCAGCCTAGAGCAGCCTCCTGGTGTCACAGGGAACAGCGTCCCCCCTCCAGGGAGTTTCCATATCATCATCCCATATTCCAGAGGGGAATTGTTGGTCACAATTCCTCTGCTCAGATTACAAAAAATACAGTACAGATAAAGAACAGTAAATAAATAAATGTATTAAAATATTAACAAGGCGAGGGTGTCAATTTGTTGATATTCTTTGTCGTAATATTATGATAATTAAAACATGTAAAATATATATGAACGCTAATGTTAATAATGATAAAGCACATACAGAGTTTGGAAGTTTTGTTTACCCTGAGAAACAGAACAGGAAGTGGAGCGTCGATGCAACGGGGGACATATTTACCGAAGGAACCACTTCCGGCCAAGTAGTTGCAGCATGAAGAAGGAGCAAGTCGTCAACTGTCAGTTTTCGGTCTGGTACCCGATATTTAAGAAGCATACAATTAAAAGGTACATACCCCGACTCGTATCAGGTCAAGTGATGAAGATGATGTTGTCATGGGGATGATGTTTTCATGGAGAGGATGATGTTATGGGGACGGAGACGTGAGGGTGAATCAGACGCTCAGGGAGCTATTCTCCATCAGTGACGTTAACGTTACTGGTGGTGCTAAAGCTAAGGAATTTGGTTAAATTGTTGAAATACAGTCTTATATAACCCATAACATAGTGTATCAAATCACTCGGGGACTTGCTGTGCCTTTTTCCTAACAATGAACGATGGAGCGATGTAGAGATGGTTAGGAATGACAGATGATTTTTGACAACATTGTTGTCCTTACTCTTACTATTATCTGACAGTTGCTCTAAGCAATAGATGAGATAAGTGACGTCAATAGATATCCGCACGACTACTGATGTAGCGCACATGTGCATAGTGATGCAACGTCATGGACACACCTCCCACTGCCAAATGAACTGGCCGAAAGCATTGTTTAAGATTGGATTGAAAGATGTAATTTACTGCGTGTAATTCATGTTGTTGTTGTTTTTTTGGTTATAACAAGATCTATATTCGACAAAGCAGGAGGATTTTTACATCAATATATATATATACAAAATATCTGCACATACTACGGATGTAGCACACAAGTTCCTAGAGATGAAATATCCATTGGCACGGCATCACACTGCCAAATGATTGAACATTTTTTGTCCCTCTTTTCTCTCAGCTTGATTCTTCCACTGCCTCAGAATGTAATAGATTATCTACTGGACGATGGTACACTGGTAGTCTCTGGGAGGTGAACCCACATTCAATCCTGCAGTTTTTTAACACACAAATTCATATAACAGGCATTTTGTATTAAAATGTGATAATAACAACAATTGATACTTTTTTTACAGTGATCACAACACAGACAAAGACACACAACCAACAGCGACTCAGATGAGGAAGAAGATATTCAGGTATTGGCAGCTACTGGGTGGCTGTCTTTAAGGGACCTTATTTTGTTTGTAATGATTATTCAGATTACATGATCGTTCCGGCTCGATCTGCATAATGCAATTGTACTTTTGTTTATCCTAGGGAGGAATATAATGGCTATATTTCCTTCTGGATATATTGAATGTGGTTTTATTTTACCCTGTGTTTTCATTGCATTTTATTCCATCTGATGTCTTCTGAATTTCCTGTCTGGGATTGATATAATATATACATATAATATATATATAATTGAGCATTTGTGCCGCTAAACCAGTGTTCCCTCTCCTCTCTGCCCCTAGTGGTCAGATGACGAGACAACTGCTACTGTCACAGTGAGTGTCAGAGAAACCTGTTTGGCTAAAATAGTGTGTATGTGATAGCGTAATGTTTTGAATAATAAAAATATTTATATGGCGCTTTTATAAATACTCAAAGAAGATTTACAGAGTGAACACAAAATACAGAACGTATATGTAAAAAGATGGAAGGGGGGGCAAGGGAATAGTTCATCTGTTGAAAACATTCTTGATTAACACCTTAAACATGTTGCATCTTCTCTTGCCAGGCTCCAGAGTTTCCAGAGTTCACCTCTAAAGTTCTAGAGGCCATCAACGCCTTGGGTGGGCGAGTCTTTCCTAAACTCAACTGGAGCGCTCCTCGGGTAAACAGATTACATTTCATTTAGGTCATTAATCAGACGCTTTTATCCAACGCGTCTTACAATGAGTACAATTGTCAGATGAGAGAAACAACAATCGCTGTCGGTACAGAAAGGATGAACCAAGTGCCAAACACTAACCACCGCTAGGTTAACCCGTTCCCCGTACACAACAAAGATAGCTCGGATAAGATGCTACACAATGATAAGTACTATTTTTAAGTGTAGGATTACCATCACTGATTGAATTTCATCCATTCATGTTTTCATCTCAACAAAGCGTGAACAACGTGTGCGCGTGCTCCTCCATGCAGGATGCTAACTGGATCGCCCTGAACAGCTCCCTGCAGTGTCAGAGTTTGAGTGACGTATTTCTGCTCTTCAAGAGTTCGGACTTCATCACCCACGACCTCACGCAGCCGTAAGCGACCTCTCTTTGACACGTTAACATCTCTCGGTGCGTTGGCATAAGCACACCATTTATTGTGGTTGTTTTTGCTTCTTTTTTTTTTACTATTTATTGATGCCAAAACATCCTGCCTTGTCTAATATGGATTGTGTTGTACCTGGAAATTAAAGTGCATTATACACAGTACACTAATCTTGCATTTCAATCTTAAGCAATGTTTTGGGACATGACAGCCACCACACAAACAAAAGGGCTTTGCATTTAGATGAGGTGACAGGAAACGATAAACACCTGTTGAGAGCTCAGATCAGATCAGAACTTGAGCTCCCTCCCTCCCTCCCACCGTTCATCTCTGCTGCCCTCCTTCCCTCCCTCTCTCCCTACTTATCTCCCTCCATGCTGCCCTCCCTCCCTCCCTCCCTCACTCTCCCTCCCCCCCCTCACTCTCTCCCTCCCTCCCTAACTCACTCACACTCCCTCCCTCCAACCAGCGCAACCTCCCTCCCGGCCCTCCCTCCCTCCATCTCACCCTCCCTCCCTCCCACCTCCCTTCCATCTCACCCTCCCTCCCTCCCTCCCTTCATCTCACCCTCCTTCCGTCGCGGCCGCCCTCCCTCACTCACTCATACGTGTTTGACTCCTCCTCTGCTGCCCCCTCTCCCTCACTCACTCACTCGTTCACCCTCCCTCCCTCCTCCCCTGCCTCCCTCCTATTCTTCCTCCACGCCGCCCTCCTTCTCTGCTGCGCTCCCTCCCTCACGCGTTCACCCCCCCATCCCCCTCAGTCCCTCACCCTCCCTCCAGCCCGCCCTCACCCTCTTCCCCCCCTCACTGTGTGCCTGTAGTGCGGTTAAAAAAAATCCCCCGGTGGCAGACTCATGGCACTTCGCCCTCCGCTGATTACATCGGCGCTGTCTGGCGCTAAGTTCCGTCTGGGCTGAACTCCATTAATCACGTCGACTGCAGCGCACCAACATCTGCTGCGGGCCATGCCTGAGAGTAATGTGTTTGTCACCTGGTGGATGTTAATGTGCAAAAGTTCTTGCGTTAAGAGCGAGTGCTTACCAATAATTTAGGTTGGCAAAGCCCCGTGGGTGAATGTAAAATGAGAGCTTTTGTTTTTATGAAGTCTATCTATTCTTGTGATCCTTTTGAGATGTGTAGTACGGTTTTTAATTTCATGAAAATAAGATTAAAGGACTGCTCGCTAACATTTCCTTATACGGCAGATTCCTGCATTGCAGTGACCAAGATTCCCCGGATCCAGTCATCAACTATGAGGTATTCCACATCTAGGATTCATCTGTGAAACCGCTCAAACGTGAAGCTGCCTCAGCAAAGATTAGTGCCACTAGTGTAGTACAAAGTACATTCATTTAGAAGTTACCATTTCCTTGTGATGTCAGCAGATTACTAACTGTATTTTAACGAAAACCTTTTACACATGCAAGAACTTGCATATGTAATCATTTAGAAACTTTTGTTGAAAGCAGCTAGCGGTGTACTACAGATACGAAACAGGTTCCGAATGCAATAGTGGCAGCAGCTCCAAGTTAAACTCCTTCAAAGCTCAAAGGTTACCTCACCCTAACTGCTCCCAACGAGCTAGACGTCACCTTGCATGGTTGCTTTGGACGAAAGCGTCGGCCTAATGCCTGAATGTAAATTTGAATGATCGGGAATCTAACCCAGTACCTTTTGGGTCATCTCTTTCTGTCCCGGGTCCCAGCTCGTCCTGAGGAAGTGGAGCGAACTCATTCCCGGGGGAGAGTTCCGCTGCTTCGTCAAAGAAAACAAACTTATCGGTAAACCTCATTTCAAATTTCCTCTGGCCTAGATAAAGTGCTTGTTTTAAAATCACATACTGCGATTGTGCTATTGGGTGTAGGTGAAAGGTTTTTTGGGGGGAGCCTTGCTTCTCGGTTTGCAGTTGAATTAACACTGATGGTAAAACGGCAGTATTTAAGATGGTGTACTTTAGGTCGGATTGCTTCCTGGAAAGAAAGTGACGAATAACAAATGCACTCATTTTCACAAAATTGGGATTCTTGTTCGCCTCCGTGTGATGATCCAGAGGCTTTGTGGTCTGCTGCTTCCTCTCAGGGATCTGCCAGAGGGACTACACTCAGTACTACCACCACATATCCAATCAGGAGGAGAACGTCTGCCAGGCCATCCAGACCTTCTTCCAGGAGCATATCCGCTACAACTTCCCAGACGAGGACTGTGAGTTCCTGGGAGAGGGGGGGGGCGGGGAAGGGTCTGGTTAGGCTTCATGTAGATCTATGAAACGATAATCAGACGTTAGACTATGCTGTTGCTGAACTTCTGGGGGGAGACTGCACAGCACCTGGGCAGGAAACCAGTAGGTGTTAGGGGGCGGAGTCACGCAGTGTTTCCTGTTTTGTTACGGAGAAATATTTTTCGGAAGATGTACTCATTTGAGGGTGCAAGATGGAGGTTTCAGAAGACTTTTTTAACAAAAATGTATTTCTACAGTGGTTTGGTTTTAAACCTTTTCAGACCCTTTTTCTAAGTGGTGTCCAAACAGGACGTTAACCCTAACCCTAACCGGCTACGTGAAAAGTTTAGTAGTTTACCAGTTTGCGTTCGCTGTTGGCCAAGGAGGGATTCCAACAATGGGTAGAAAACATGCTCTCGTTTTAGTTATCAGTCCTCTTCTGGATCCGAGATGAACGGCTATGCCATCTTTGATGTGGATCCACCCGTCACGTTGTTTCCAGTAGAGTCCAATTCCGTGTCACGCGTGTCTAAAGATCCCTGCCCTTCCAGCAACATGATTGGCCGAAAAAATAATAATAAATAAAGCGAAAGAAAATGAAGCACTCTGTTGACCCAGACTTGAGCTCGTCTGCAATAAGACTTTAGATGTTAATCTAAAGCCTGATTTGTGAGAGTAGTAAACGGATGAAGTAGCTCTGCTGCTATCCACCAATCGAGTTCCTATGAGACCGAGTGGCAGCTCTGGCGTGTGTCTCTCGCACAAAACCAAGCCAAGTATGGTGTGAATCGACGGCGAGCCGCCTGCAATGCATCCACAAGAACTCATGTTCTTAAGTCTCTGGTGACTCAGCCAGAAAATACAGCAGGCTGCAAAGTGCCCCAGTACTTTGTCAAAAAGCCGTTATGTAACAGGGCCCAAAACGATCCCCAAACCACCTCAACAATGCTTTCAATATGAAAGCCATTACTCACTTTCGCCGCGCTGTCACAAAGAGAAATTTCGGTTCATTTATTGTACTTTCAGACAAACGGGTGATTTAGCGGCTGCATTGAGAAGGAGCCCCAGGGGAGCCTCGCCTAATTGCAGTGCATTAGCATGCACTCATTTTGAAGTGACACATTTCGTTTTTCCAACGCAGTGTTGTTTCTGTCTTTTGCATTAGCATGCACTCATTTTGAAGTGACACACTTTGGCTTTCTAACACAGTTGTTGTTTGTGTCTTTTGTTTGTTTCCACAGTTGTGTTGGATGTGTACAGAGACAGCTGCGTAAGTGATCTAGCCCCCGATACCACCTCAAGGCTGATTCCTACCATGCACGTAGCGGACTCTGATAGAATCCCTGGATACAAAGATTATGCAAAAAAACGGCGTTAGCTTTCACATTTGGACACTTTTGACATGGTACTGTAAGGCTGCTACACAGAAACACTTGTGGTCATCAAGTGCGCCTGCTTAATTGAGAATTATGAATTGTGCATTATTCTGTAGTCCACCCTTTTTATATCCGTGTGTGTGTGTGTGTGTGTGTGTGTGTGTGTGTGTGTGTGTGTGTGTGTGTGTGTGTGTGTGTGTGTGTTGTGTGTGTGTGTGTGTGTGTGTGTGTGTGTGTGTGTGTGTGTGTTGTGTGTTGTAGGGACGGGTGTGGCTCATCGACATCAACCCCTTCGGCCTGGTGACCGACTCCTTGCTGTTCTCGTGGGAGGAGCTTACATCCGGGAACCCGCTCTCGGCCAATCAGCAGGAAGGGGAACAAGCCCAGCAACAGGTGATAACTGAATATTATTGGCCAATACACGACTGTGCCTGGCACTGTCCCCAAGCTCCTGATTGGTTGTTTTTATAATTCTCTGGCACCGGAACGGAGCAGGGAGATGATTACATTGGATACACTCTTCATTTAAAAAAACAACTCTCCTTGGAATGTGTTGTGTGTGTGGTGTGTGTGTGGTGTGTGGTGTGTGTGTGTGTGTGTGTGTGTGTGTGTGTGTGTGTGTGTTCTAACATTGTTTTTTGTGTGTGTGTGCTCTAACATTGTTATTTTGTGTGTGTGTGCTCTAACATTGTTATTTTGTGTGTGTGTGTGTTCTAACATTGTTATTTTGTGTGTGTTCTAACATTGTTATTTTGTGTTTGTGTTCGGACATTGTTATTTTGTGTGTGTGTTCTAACATTGTCCTTGTGTGTGTGTGTGTGTGTGTGTGTGTGTGTGTCTGTGTGTAGGAGGGCCCAGCGTTCCGCCACACCACCAGCGAGGTGACGGTACAGCCCAGCCCGTGTCTGAGTTACCGGATCCCGCGGGACTTTGTCGACCTCACCACCGGCGAAGACGCCTACAAACTCATCGACTTCCTCAAACTGGTAAAAGACCCCCCCCCGTTTCCCCCAGCAGGTGTGATGTTGGTTGGTGTCTGATCCATCTATAAGCCCATACCAGTGGACCCTACCAACTGGTTGAAGGGGGGGTGGTACACCACCAGGTTTGAGAGTGATTAGCTGTTACAAGTCTTCTGAAACTCTGCCTATGACTGTGTTTTAGTGACACATCACATGTGGGCGTGTCCACCTAGATGTACGATGGATGGATGAGCGCCGTTTGCTACAGTCCACTGGGTGGGCCAGTGGACTGATGTATCCAGGGTACATCGAGGTGGACACGCCCAATTGTGTTGTCTCTAGGGCACAGCGACGGGCATTTTTTTCAAACGGCTTGTAACGGCTAATCACACTCACACCCGGTGGCGTAACATCACCCCTTTAACAGATCTATCCGTCATATAGGGCGGGAACTCCCAGGTGTTGATTTTATAGAGGCTACTCGACCTCTGTTCTAACCGTCACTGGGGCTAGCATAACAATAGCGGTAGCGTCTTTTCAGCGCTACGTTCCGTCTATCTTCTCTCCGCAGAAGAAGAACCAACAGGAGGCGTCCGAAGAGGAGGAGGAGGAGCAGCAGGACGAAGAGGCGCCGCAGTGACGTGCACCAAACCACACACCAGTCACCCCTTAGCTTGTAAACCATACTGCTAACCTAGCCAACCCCACCCCATAGGGCCCCAATGAGTCCAGACGATTAGCTTCTAGCGTCGCTAGCATGCATGCTCTCGCTGTTCCTTGTTACAAAAGTCTTAGAGGTGTTTTCTCCTTGTTTTGTTTCATGTATTGATGGGTGGGAGGTTTTGTGTCCTGTACAACTTAAACTTTATGGACCTTTTTATTCACACAATTTGCCAACATGTAAGGTTGTTTGGTAAAGTCCCACCTTAGCTGTAAGGCTGAAGGTTACAACGTGTTCTTTAAGAAGGCAACTGCAGATGCACGTTTTTCAAATCAGACCAACGTTTAACCACGTTAAATGTTACGAAAATTTGCTCTCACCCCACTGGGAATGCAATTGAGACATGTACTTTTGTGGCATGAATGTTGTTTTCATTTCCGGTGCAGGGATACTGATCTAGTTACATAGCGACTCGGTCAAAACCTGAGGGATCACAGTACAGTGGATGCTTTTTCAGGCAATAAAAATTGTTCATGGCTGAGCTTTGAGTTGTACGGTAGCCTCTTATAACCATTCCAAGTTAATTTACCGCAGATAAAGGGGCGGTTGTATTCCCCGAGGAGGCGGGGTATCAAGGGCTCCCCTTCCTGATGTGTTTTACCCGTTTCGAGAGTGTTTCCTCCACAACATCTATTAAAACCTGCATTGATTCGTCTCACACAGACTTGCCCCTGCTGCAATAAACTTGAATATTAAGAATTGATTGTCCTTTTTTATGTGACATTTCTTATTATGTGCCTGGGGTAAATGGGCCTTAGCGACACCGTGGAGACGCCGTTGTTTTTGTTATTGCGCTGTTTATTTCTCCAGAGGATTGATCGATTAATGCTGCCCGGAAGCTGCCTGCTAGTCTGGGCTAATGTGGTAGAATTGACTTTGCCTGATAAACTCAGATGTTCTGTCGCAAAGTTGGATCAGCATTTTTTTTGAGGGGGTCACTGTGTCTTTATGGACATGCATGCCTTTTTTATTGCTATTTCAAAGTTTTCGGTCAGAATCGGTCACAATCTAGTTGCCCCAGTCGAGTTTTTCAACAATATTTTTCCTTGTTAAATTTCAATAAAATTAATAATTGATCTAATTAAAAAAAAATACATGTAAGAGGTAATAGCTATATATATAGCCATGTATATTTACATATTTTTTCTTATTAGATTAATTATTAATTAATTATTTTATTGACATTTAACAAGAAAAATTAACGGTGAAAAAAAAGCTCAACTTGGGCTACTAGGGCCGACTGTGATGCAACACGTCGAAAAATACGAAAATCCCGGACCTGCCGCAGCTACACCACAGACCCTGTTGTCACACCACAGGCTCCAGCGCCGGGGCTGCAGCTGGATGCTATTGGTTGATCTTGACCGGAGGTTACTTGCACCGCTCCCTAGCCTCCACCTGGGGGCGCTGTTTTCTCAAACGAAGCAACATGCTTCAATTGGCGCGGACAGTTGATCGATTAAACGTCAGTGACACAGTGTACCACTTATTAAAACCATGTAGTGTTGCACTGTACATTGGCGGTAGCCTGCGACTATTGACGTTATTCCGATCGGAAAGCCTGCCACGGACGCACGGCACTGTCTGAATCCCGCAGAAGGGAGACGGTGACCGCAGGCCGACTTCAGCGAAGGTAATGCAGCAAAATAAAAGTCGCGCAGCGGGATGGGTTCCCTTCTGAGAGGCTTCCTCCACCCCTCCTCCTCCGTCGTACCTCTCACTTCCCCATTTTGTTGATATAGCCTACGTGAGTCGGCGTGTAGACATGATGCTGCTGTCACGTCACACATATTTTTGCTC
Source organism: Gadus morhua (assembly GCF_902167405.1). Taxonomy (NCBI): domain Eukaryota; kingdom Metazoa; phylum Chordata; class Actinopteri; order Gadiformes; family Gadidae; genus Gadus; species Gadus morhua. The sequence continues at coordinate 5,923,762 of NC_044051.1, read as the reverse complement.
CGTGATGTTTGGGTGTTTCGTTATGGAAAAGGAGGATGGGGTTGGACGAGGGTGGTGGTGTTGCAAAGTGAAGGGATTCGCTGACTCAGAGATGTACGTGTGTGTGTGTGTGTGTGGGGGGGGGGGGGGGGGTGTGTGTGCGCGCGTGTGCGCGCGTTGGGTGTGTTTGTGAGTATGTGTGTGTGTGTGTGTGTGTGTGTGTGTGTGTGTGTGTGTGTGTGTGTGTGTGTGTGTGTGTGTGTGTGTGTGTGTGTGTGTGTGTGGATCCTGTACAAACCAGGGGTGTCTGTGTCTCAAAGGCTTTTTTTTGTGTGTGCGTGTGTTTGTGTGTGTGTATGTGTGTATGTGTGTTGTGAAGACAGAACCTGCAGTAGTTTGCAGCTGGAATACTCATGAGCAGAGAACTCGTGCACCAGCAATAGATCGCGCGCTGTGCAACAACAACACGCAAAATAAACACACAAAAAAGACAATTGAACGCAACAGACCTCCACACGTGTTGCGTCATTTTCGCAAATTACACACACACGGGTAACAAACCACAAACCGAATCAGACTAAACGGATTTGGATTCAAGACGCGCCCTCTCTCATCTGTTTTGGAGGTGTGTTGGGGGGAGGGAGGGAGGGAGGGGGGGGGAGGGGGATGGGGGGAGTTCAATCTAAAGTGTATCCCTGAATCCAACGTCAGGGTCTTTTTTATTTGGTGCAGTGCGAAGCAGAATACCGCGAAAGTGCGCTCACAGAAACCGCCTCCCTCCTCCCTCCCTCCCCCCGTCTCTCCCCTTTCCTTCTCTCTCCCTCTCTCTCTCCCCCTCTCTCCCTTTACCACTCTCTCCCTCTCCTTCTCTCACCCTCTTTCTCTCTCTCCCTCTCTCTCTCCCTCTCGCCCTGTCTCCCCCCCCCCCTCTCTCTCTCTCCCCTTTCCCACTCTCTCCCTCTCTTTCTCTCACCTCTCTCTCTCTTTCTCCCTCTCGCCCTTTCTCTCCGTCCCCCCCTCTCTCTCTCCACCTATCCCTCTCTCACCCTCTCCCCATCTTTCCCTCTCTCCCTCTCTCCCCTCTCCCCCTCTCCCCATCTCTCCCTCTCTCCCCTATCTCCCTCTCTCTCCCCTCTCTCACTCACTTATGACAGCACTCCGTGATGAACCACGCGCACCCATCACCCTCCACATCCTCTACACGCGCGCATTTGGAACGGCACGCATGCACGCGAGGAGCGGCGTCCTACCAGCATCTCCCGTCGTTGCCATAACAACCGGAGCTACAATGTATTGTAGCGCCGTTTGATGGAATGATTAGGAGGAGGAGGAGGAGGGGAGGAGCGGCTAAAATCCCATCGTGCGTAGCGCGAGACGAGAGAGAGAGCGAGCTCGCCGTTGGCTGAGCACGCGGTAGAGGGGGGCAGAGCGCGCGTGTGTGTGTGTGTTACCGGTAACGAGTCGTCGCAGGTGCCGCCGTTGAAGGTGGCAGTTCGGTGTGTTTGTGTGTGAGAGAGGTGTGCGTATGTGACTGGCCGTGTGTACCGACTGAGGATCTATCATCTGGAGCTCGACGTTTTCCGTGGCGCGCGAGCAGGAAGTGAGCGCCCCTTGCACCGTGGGAAAGGAGAGCCCCGTCGTCTCGAGCACCAGCGAGACTCCTCGAGTCATCTCCGTCCGCCCGGGTATCCCCCCCACCCGTACCCCCGTACCCCTGCCCGCTCACCCGGGGTGAGCAGTGAGTACCGCCGCGATGGCTCGCGAGAACGGAGACGGCGGGAAAGGGACGTGGAAGAAACAAGCGGACGACATCAAAAGCATCTTCGACTTTAAGGAGGTCCTGGGGACGTGAGTACCGGTCTATTCTGGTCTGGTTGGGTTAGGGTTGGGGTTAGCAGGGGTCTGGTCCGGTTGTTTTAGGGTTAGGGTAAGTGCCGGAGCTTGTCCGGTCGGGGTGTCTCGACGAGCGGTGGAGGGGCCGTTATGTCAGCGGGGGGGTAACCTGTAAACTGTGCCCGGTTGAACTTTAGCGGGGATTCACTCCCGGCGGCCCACCTTGTCCGGACCAGGACCTCATGTGTCATTCTGAATATCATATCATTTACCATATCGTTCTGCCAGTTTGCTGTTATTTGATGTGGTGAACGCGAATAATGTGGTGTTGGCTGATGAGTAACTTATTTCTCGTCACGTCATTTCGAGGAAGAGTAGCGAGTATTTAAAAAAAAAAAAAAAAAATTAAAGACGCTGATGCTGGCACATTTTTTTGTAAACGCCACGGACGGTTGACGGTTAATTACATTAAAGATTCGGTCCAGTCACTTTCCACGGGAAGCCCAGCTGTGCTGAATCCTGTCCAATAGAAGATAACCTTTGTGCTAGAGCCACATCAGTGCAGTCTAAAGAGTGTAAACAACGCCAATAGACTGGTGAGAACACGCCAGCCAGCTTCCTTGGAATAGAAGCGAAGAGTTCATCAACGGTGTGTCATAGTCGTATAGTCTGTAAGAAAGTCGTAACCTTCCACTATTCTATCACTGACATAGTGCCTGCTCCAGCCTTTAACTGTCACGAGGGTAGTTGCACCATGCGGGGTGTTGTGTTGTGTTGTGTTGGTTGTGTTAGATTGAGATTGAAAGCTGTCTGTGTGTGGAAAGCTTCCTTCTATCCAATGGGTTGAGAACATTTGGACAAAATGGCTAAGTCTGTCCCTGGTGTGGAGCCAAGCACTGTGAGGCTTCCCCGCGCTTGCTCAATCTTTCATGCAGAAACACATTTGTCATTTATGCAAATCTATGCTCATATTGCGAACACACGCACATGCATATACATACACTCACACATACGCATGCTCTCATATATTCTCACAAACACACACATATTCAGGAATAAATACACACACACATGCACGCACGCACGCACACACACTCTCACACACACACACACACACACACACACACAGACATACATTGGGTCCGAATTGTAAAACACACACACGCACACACAACGTTTGAGCACACACACACAAAGAACAACGTCAGAGCACACGCAGCAAACCTATCATCACTCACACTCACACACAATCACACACACACACACCACACAAACACACACAACACACACACACACACAGACACACAATTGTGTGCGTTCACTACACACTTAGACACATGTCACAGTGTCCATGATGTCCTGGAACTAGTAATAACCCGCTGGTTCATGGTGTTCCATGGCAACACTTGGTGTGTAGCTTGTGACTGTGGTTAAGGGTATCCTTGCTTATTGTGTTACTTTTACCAGCCTGTGTTTTCGGGGAGCATTGGACATCAGTCCTTCCCCAGTCCTTCACTCAGGTCTGCCACCACTGGCAAACCAGCAAGTGCATTGAACACAAATAAAACGCATGGTCATGGGAGGAGACGAGAGCGGGAATATGAAACATGAATAAATGGAAAAATGTCAGCAAGAGACAGAGAGGGATAGAGGAGGGGAGGAATGGAGAGAGAGAGACAGCAAGGAGAGGGATAGAGAGAGAGAGAGAGAGAGAGAGAGAGAGAGAGAGAGGAGAGAGAGAGAGAGAGAGAGAGAGAGAGAGAGAGAGAGAGAGAGAGAGAGAGAGAGAGAGAGAGAGAGAGAGAGAGAGAGATTGGGGGAGTGATGGAGGCAGTCCAGTACGGGAGGACCTGCATGATGGCCAAAGTGCTGAGTCGTCCTGGACCACCTGCCATCCTCCGTCACGCGTGCGATGAGTCACAGCGACTTGGCCCTCTAATGTCTCCCCCGCCCCAACACCACCGCCCATTTATGGAGCTCCCCTTCACCTTCTCTCTCCCTCTCTGTCTCTCGCTCTCTCCCCCTCTTTCTCTAGCCCTCTCTCGATCCCTCTCTCTCTTTTGCTGTCTCTCTCTCTATCCCTCTCTTTCTGTTGTCCGTCTCTCTCTCTCTCTCTTCTCTCTCTCTCTCTCTCCTCTCTCTCTCTCTCTCTCTCTCTCTCTCTCTCTCTCTGTGATACATCAAGGTGGACACGTCTACTTGTGATGTCACTAAGGCACAGGTACGGGCAGACTTTCAAACGGCTCGTCATGGCTGATCACACTCACACCTGGGGGCATGACATCACCCCTATAAAATACCGTGAGTGTGTTTGTTAAAGTTGAGGTGTGTTTGTGTGATTGGTCTTGTGTGTGTGTGTGTGTGTGTGTGTGTGTCTCTCTATCTTTGTGTATGTGTGTGTGTGTGTGTGTGTGTGTGTGTGCGTGAGTGTGTGTGTGTGTGTGTGTCTGTGTGTGTGTGTGTGTGTGTGTGTGTGTCTCTGTGTGTTTGTTTGTTTGGTGTTGTGTGTGTCTGTGTTTGGTCTTGTGTGTGTGTGTGTGTGTGTGTGTGGTGTGTGTGTGTGTGTGTGTGTGTGTGTGTGTGTGTGTGTGTGTGTGTGTCTCTCTCTGTGTGTGTATGTGTGTTTTCTCTTGTGTATGTATGGCCTCTCTGGCTGCCACTGAGCTGGGATGTGTTTAACTTCCCCCTGTATTCGCTCGGGGCCCAACGAGGAAGCTGATTGGTTTGTGGATGCCCCCCCCCTCCCCTGTTATTGACAGCTGGAGTAATGACAGCAGGCATGCTATCAAGTTAACCTGTCCCTTCGCCGCTGACTCGATTTGTCGGGAGCGCGAGAGGCAAACAAGCTAATTGCCAGCTAGTCTATAAAAGGGGTGACGCGGGTGCTGCCATTTCTGCCCGCTCGAGCTATTAGCCAGACCTAGGGATCGCAGGAGGTGAACGTAGCTCTGTAGCGCCTCTTCTGCTGCGGTAAGACACCGTTTTAAGGTGACATATTATACGCCCCAGGTGTGAGTGTGATAAGCCGTCACAAGCCTTTTTGAAAGGCTGCCGCTTCTGACATCACAAGTGGGTGTGTTCACCCAGATGTATGACGGGTCGATGGGCAACGTTTGCTAAAATCCACTGTGTAGGCTGGTAGACTGATCTATCCAGCACATATCTAGGTGGACTGGGCAGTGCTGCACATGCCCACTTGTGATGTCACCTTTAAAGGATGAAGGCCATACTTTGTCTGATGCGAATGTCGCGCGAATGTCGCATTGCTATCCTTTCTTTAGGGCCAGCTTTTATACACTAAGGTTGGCCAGACGCCCTCTTGAAGTCGACGTGGGATGCTGTTGAATCGATGGCGGGACTGCCTTCCTGCTGCCCGGGTTTGGACGTTGTCGTCCCAAGCCGATTCATGCTGATTCGATCGAGCCTGCCCGAGCATGACTTACTGGCGTGTTATTTGCAGAGATAATGATCTTTGATGCAAAATAGTGTGTAGTCAGTGATTAATGCGAACAAAGGAAAGTGAACCAGTGAATTCGCCAGAGATCCATTTGTCGTCAGAACCCCATATCGTTATCCTCATAGCACAACAGTCATATTTGGGCCAAATTGTGACATCTAACCTTACTCTACTCTCTCTAACTCTACTCTAACGCTGCTGAATCACTGCGCCTCATTGGCTATATCCTAAGCCAATTTATTTATTGTTACATTCCATAATCACTATTTGCATTTTTTAAGCTAAATACAAGATGAACCTTAAAATATGACTAGCTATGAGGCTAATGATATGTAATACTTTTGAGCATGTAAGGTATATCACCTGGGCCATAGCTATATATAGTGTATATCACACAACCCACAGAATGAGCAGGGATCCATCTGAATCACACGTCTTGCGAACACACGCACATACACATACATAAATACACACACACACGCACGCACACACACACAAACACGCGCGCACACACACACACACACACACACACCACACACACCACACAACACACACACAACACACACACACACACACATACACAGTCAAACACCCACACCCACACACAGTCAAACATTCACACAGTCGCTCTGTCCCTATTCGAAGGAAACTCAAAAACATGCCCGCCGCACCTTTTGTAAAGAACATTCAGCTCAGCGTGGTTTCTCTATCACCCCCACCACCAGCCAAGGTTAAAGCGTTCTGCCCCGTCAACAGCTGGGGCAAGGCGGGTTACGCAAGAGGATGGCTCGGCACTCACGGCCTCAGCGATTGGCTGGATTGACGGAGAGGAGGCTGTTGATTGGTGGAGCCGGGACGGACGACCGGGTGGCACGACCTCGGCAGGGTTAACTGGAACTGACTCGGGTCCGGCCGTACACAGAGCTCTGGGCGACGCTGTCTGTTCTTCTGTCTGTCTGGAGGACTGGCTGCTCTGTGTGTCTGGCTGTTTCATGGCTGACCTGGCCCAAACGTGTTGGTTTATTTCAGGTCCACTTCGGATGAACTCCAGCTGAACAGACGGCTGGGGTGTGTGTGTGTGGTGTGTGTGTGTGTGTGTGTGTGTGTGTGTGTGTGTGTGTGTGTGTGTGGTGTGTGTGGTGTGTGTGTGTGTGTGTGTGTGTGTGTGTGTGTGTGTGTGTGCCCACCTATGCAGGACTTACCAGTCCTAGGTATCATATTGTCTGCTGAAGGTGTGTGTTAGTGTGTGGGACAGTGCGTGTGCCTTACTGAGTGTGGTCCAGCTCTCACTGTTAAATAATTTAACTGTTGCCAGGGGGGTGGTGGAGTGTGTTTGCGTGTGTGTGTGTGTGTGTGTGTGTGTGTGTGTGTGTGTGTGTGTGTGTGTGTGTGTGTCTGTGTGTGTGTCTGTGTGTCTGTGTGACTTTCAGCCCCCCCGCCAAGCAGCCAAAAAGAGTTAGCCTGAGAAAGACCAAAGTGAGGAGGAAGTTCAGCAGGAGTGGTGCATTGTGGGATATGTGCCATGTAGGACACCCTGCCCTTAATAGAGTGCTCCACTTCCATGGCTCCCAGTGTCGTCCTTCCTCTGAAAACCGGCGTTCTGTCCTTCTCTCTCCCTTCGTCCCTGCTCTCTCCCCCTATCCCTCTCTCTCTCTCTCTCTCTCTCTCTCTCTCTCTCTCTCTCTCTCTCTCTCTCTCTCTCTCTCTCTCTCTCTCTCTCTCTCTCTCTCTCTCTCTCTCTCTCTCTCTCATTCATTTCTCTTCTGCCTCCTTATGTCTGCCTGTCTCTCTCTATTTTTTTCTGTCTGTGTTCTCTCTACTCCCTCACTCTCTCTCTTGTATCTCTCTCTCTCTCTCTCTCTCTCTCTCTCTCTCTCTCTCTCTCTCTCTCTCTCTCTCTCTCTCTCTCTCTCTCTCTCCTTCCTATCCTCTCTCTATAAAGGCCATTGTTTAATTGGTGGTTCCGATATAAATAACAGTGATTCAAAATAGATCAAAACGCCACTATTTAAATAGCCTGACAGTCTGATGTTTACAACTCTTTAGTAGATGTTGGCTTTGTTGTAGATTGTGTGTGCTTGTCCTGGTTGTTTTTTTTTGTCTGTGTTTTTCATCTTGTTGTGTGAGAATGTGTGTATCTGTGGGTGTTTCATTGTGAACATGTGCGTTGGTGTGTGTTTGCGCGCGTGTGTGTAAATTTGTATTTTTTTGGGCCGGATTATCCACAGATCGGCCGTTTCCTAATGAGAAGCAATGAGGATTAGCCTTCCCTCTTTCCCACTCTCTCGCCGTGGGTCTCTCCATGTCTCTCCCTCTCTGAACTCACATGACTCTATTCTATCTCTCTCTCTCTCTCTCTCTCTTCTCTCT
>NC_044051.1:5914482-5916023 GCF_902167405.1 Gadus morhua | reverse complement strand
TTCTCTCTCTCTCTCTCTCTCTCTCTCTCTCTCTCTCTCTCTCTCTCTCTCTCCTCTCTCTCTCTCTCTCTCTCTCTCTCTCTCTCTCTCTCTCTCTCTCTCTCTCTTCCTCTCTCTCTCTCTCTCTCTCTCTCTCTCTCTCTCTCTCTCTCTCTCTACCTCTCTCTCTCTACCTCTCTCTACCTCTCCCTCCCCAGCCAGAGAACCTGCTGTACTTCAACCCTCTGGACGAGTCCAAGATCATGATCAGTGACTTCGGCCTGTCAAAGATGGAGGGCAGCGGTGACGTCATGTCCACGGCCTGCGGAACGCCGGGATACGTGGGTGAGTGAGTCGTTAGATGGCGGAGTCACAGAATCACACACCGATACACGTAGCCGGCTATGAGATCACTGAGGTCCTTTTTGGAGATATTAAAATAAAATTAGAGACTAATTGCAACTGTTTGCAAAATCAGCGGTTGAGAACTTGACGCTTAATTAATTTGAGAGTTGTTGCTTTCTGTTCGCCGTGTATGGCATGTTGTAACCTTTATTTTTCCAGCTTAAAATAATTTAGAACAGTTTCTTATTTTCAATGTTGTCCTTTGTGTGTGTGCCCCCCCCCCCCCCCCCCCCCCCAACAAAACTGAAGCCAAAGTTTCAAACCCTGGCTATGGCCCTGACCACAACACGTTGGTTGGTTACGGGGTTGTTGCTAATTAAACTCCCCGACCCTCACTGGAGCAATTCAACGAATGTGCGCCGTCCATCATCAATGCATTCCCATGCCTGCTCTGTCTACTATGATCTATTGATCTATTGATCTATTGATCTAGTGTTTCATCGCGATGCATCGACATGCTCGCACAAGAGTGGACGGATGGACACTTAGCGAGGTCCGTGCCTCGAGGTTCCTCCAGAACTCTCCGGACCCTCTCCAGAGGTCCTGTTGTCCTCCATGCTGTGGTTCACTCCGACAGCTCATTGTTCAATTGGCAGCAGCTCATTTGCATTAAAGCTACAGAAACCAGAAACAGCACATTCTGAAAGGACTGAAACAGAGGGGAATAGCGGTAGTTGAGATTTTCCAGCAAACAGCTTCAAAAACATGTTTTCTGGAACTCATATAGCATGTTTGCTTGTTGGGAAAACACCATGATATGTCTCCTTTAAATGTACATTCAGGGCATTCAGCAGACGCTTTTTTCCAAAGTGATTAAGCCGTTCACATACAGACGGCAGAGTCAACAACGCAAGGTGACAGCCAGCTCATCGGGAGCAGTCAGGGTGAGGTGTCTTGCTCAGGGACACCTCGTCACTCGGCTAGAAGGAGCCGGGATTAAACTAGCAACCTTCCGGTTGCCACTCACTCGCTCTACCTCTTAAACTAAGCTGATCACTATCTCATCAAAGCACTCTTTTGATGCATCGACGGTCCATCTATATCTAAACGAAAATCACTTTATAAATAAAGTTTGATTGAATGATTGACACTGGCACCCCATCCTGCTTGAGTGGTACACTGTCACAACCCTTCCTCTAGGGGACGCTGTGTGCTCC
>NC_044051.1:5894482-5911982 GCF_902167405.1 Gadus morhua | reverse complement strand
GAGGGGTCAGGGACGGGGTAATCGGATGCAAGACAAACACACACACGTCTTATGTAAGCGGTCGTGACTATCCTGTCCGTCCAGCCCCCCCTGATGCTGGGACAGCCTCGCTCTCTCCCTCTCGATTGTTGTCGTTGTGTGGCCCTCTCTCTCTCTCTCTCTCTCTCTCCCTCTCTCTCTCTCTCTCTCTTCTTTTGTCCCTCCGTCTCTGTCTTTGTCTCACACTCTCACGCACTCTCTCTCTCTCTCTCCCTCTGTCCCTGTCTGTCTGTCTGTCTGTCTCTCTCTCTCTCTCTCTCTCTCTCTCTTACTCCCTCTCTCTCCCTCTTAATCTCCCTCCTTTTCTCTCATGCTCTCTCTCCTTCTCTCCCGTGGTCTCTCTCCCTCTCTCTCCTTCTCTCCCATGGTCTCTCTCTCGACCTCGTCGTTGTCTGCTGTTCTTGGCCCTTAATCGGTTGCGTGCTGGACAGCGGTCCAGCCACTCGCTCGCCCTCTACCAACCTTTTGTTCCAGTTTCCCTCTCTCTCTTTCCCCCCCTTCCCCCCTCCCCCCCCCCCCCCCCCCCCCCCCCCCCCCCCCCCCCCCCCCCCCCCCCGGGGGGGGCCGTACACACACGTCCGCCTCCACCTGTCTCTCCATCCTTCCTCCGTGTTCATCTCCTTGTTTGTGTTTCCAACGCCGGCTGGGTTGAACCGGCGTGAACGGGTTCCAGTCGGACCTAAAGAACACATCTATGTTTCTCAGTCGTCGTCAGGCCTGTGTGAGGCTGTGTCGGCGATCAGGGGAACATGATCAGAGAGCTGGAACCCCCCCCCCCTGCCCCGAGCGTGTCTCTGCGCGCCGCGGAGCTGGCTGCGCTCCGTTGACGATTAGCGCAATTAGCGGCGGGGGATTTAGACCTCGTTAGCAGAACAACATGATCCTACACCTGAGCGGGCATCGGCTGGTCATGCCTGGCCGGGTCTCTCCTCAGGTGTAAAGATCACATCCGTTAATCAGCCATGATTAACTCTGTGCACGTGTGTGTTTCCGTGCGTGCGTGTGTGTGTTTGCGTGCGTGCGTGTCCGTGTGTATGTGTGTTTCTGTGCGTATGGGTTTCCGTTTGTGTTTTAGTGTGTGTGTGTGTGTGTGTTTCTGTGTGTGTGATTCTGTGCGAGCGTGTTAGAGCGAGTGTGTGTTTCTGTGCGTGTGTGTTATGGTGTGTGGAGGTGGAGGTTACGAGTCTTTCGCCGTGACAGCAGGCACACAATGCTCCCAGGCGTTCCTAGTGTGTGTGTGTATGTGTGTGTGTGTGTGTGTGTGTGTGTGTGTGTGTGTGTGTGTGTGTGTGTGTGTGTGTGTGCGCACGCGCGTGTGTGTGTGTGTGTGTGTGTGTGTGTGTGTGTGTGCTTGCACGTGGGCACCTGCGTACCTTGTTTTCCCCCTCCTGTGTACTGATGGAGAAAGGCATTTTAATGAGTTATTATGTTAATGGCAGGTAATGCATTCTGGGTAGCTCACAGTTTGGCAGCTTCAGATAGGCCCAATTAGTGGCAAATGAGGTTGAAGGCGGTTTGGTTGGCACGGTGGAGTGAGGCTCTGCTGGCTTCCAGCGCGGCCTGCGTCACGTAGCCACGACGCGAACGCTTAACTCTTAACTTCCTGCTCACCTCTGTGTCTGGTTAGAGAATAAACTTTTCCCTTCCATTGTGAATGAGGCGCGTTGGTCCTGGTTCGTTCTTTAACTAGTGATCTGGTTGTCGGATCGTCGAACAGTGAGCTGCAGTGGTCTACATACTCGAATGTCTTTACTACAGTTTAATCTGGTCCAAATATTATATCAGAACAAGATGAATATCTTTAGCCTCATAGCATGATTGCCTAAATCATATTTTGACCAAATTTTGGTATCTTACCTAACTCTACTCTCTACTCAACGCTGCTGATTCACTGCGCCTCATTGGCTATAGCCTAAGACAATCAGAGGGCTTTTTACATTCCATAATCGCTATTCTCACTGTTTATGGTTCTGCTCGGGTCTGATCCGCACACCACTGATTATTCTGCTGGGTTATGCTGGGTTCTCACGGCCTGTCCTGCTTGCTTCTCTGTGGGTATCCCTCTGTGTTCTGTTGGGTTCTCACTGTCTGTCCCTCTGGTTCTCTGTGGGTTCTCCCTCTGTGTTCTGTTGGGCTCTCACGGCCTGTCCTGCTTGCTTCTCTGTGGGTATCCCTCTGTGTTCTGTTGGGTTCTCACTGTCTGTCCCTCTGGTTCTCTGTGGGTTCTCCCTCTGTGTTCTGTTGGGTTCTCACTGTCTGTCCCTCTGGTTCTCTGTGGGTTCTCCCTCTGTGTTCTGTTGGGTTCTCACTGTCTGTCCCTCTGGTTCTCTGTGGGTTCTCCCTCTGTGTTCTGTTGGGTTCTCACTGTCTGTCCCTCTGGTTCTCTGTGGGTTCTCCCTCTGTGTTCTGTTGGGTTCTCACTGTCTGTCCCTCTGGTTCTCTGTGGGTTCTCCCTCTGTGTTCTGTTGGGTTCTCACTGTCTGTCCCTCTGGTTCCAGGCTGTGCGGCTACCCTCCGTTCTACGACGAGAACGACTCCAAGCTGTTTGAGCAGATCCTGAAGGCCGACTACGAGTTTGACGCACCGTACTGGGACGACATCTCCGACTCAGGTGTGTGTGTGTGTGTGTGTGTGTGTGTGTGTGTGTGTGTGTGTGTGTGTGTGTGTGTGTGTGTGTGTGTGTGTGTGGAGGGTGGGGGGGGATCCTGTTTCTATAGTTACTGTCTATGTGGCACACATGGAACCCACACTAACACTACAACACCTTAAACCACTAGAACTGACCTCATCTGCCTGGAATGTGTGTGTGTGTGTGTGTGTGTGTGTGTGTGTGTGTGTGTGTGTGTGTGTGTGTGTGTGTGTGTGTGTGTGTGTGTGTGTGTGTGTGTGTGTGTGTGTGTGTGTCTGTGTGTGTGTGTGTGTGTGGACCCACTAGAGAGAGTGTTAAGTGGGTGTATTTGTATGTTTGACTTTGTTATACTGTGTCTGTTGGTTGTATGTGTGTGTGTGTGTTGGTTGTTTGTGTACGTGCGTGCATGTGTGTGTTTTGTGTGTGTTTCTTTTTGTGTCTGTGTGTGTCTGACTCTGTGTACGTGTGTGTTTTTAGTGTGCGGGCAAGAGTGTTATTTCGCTTTTGGTAGCTGTCGGTGTTAATTCTTTGGTATTTGTGTGTGTCTCTGGAGTGTGTGTGTGTGTGTGTGTGTGTGTGTGTGTGTGTGTGTGTGTGTGTGTGTGTGTGTGTACTGGGAATGTTTGGGGGCACCACGCACCACCACTGCTACGCACCACGTCTCCCCAGAGCAGCCCTCTCCAGTGAATCACCCTCATAGGCTGACGGGTTTCCATAGCGATCCCAGCACACGGCGGCGTCCTAAACAGTTAGGATTCATTCCTCTCCTTCGGTTGGATTGTGCTTGCCTGTAAACCAAAGACACATGCGCTCATTAAATAAACAGGAAGTCACGCTTGTATCGCGTGGCAATGCTGAATTTGTTACAAACATTGGACTCACTCACTGACAGTGAGTCTGTCAGTCTGTGTGTGTGTGTGTGTGTGGGGGTGGGGGTGTGTGTGTGTTGCAGACTTGATATGATCTACTGAGCATGTGGTTGAAGCTGTCTAGTGTCTGTGTTACGAGGTGCTGAGTAAACAGATCCTCAGCATGGAGGGCCCTGGGCCCCTTCGGCAGGCTGCACAGGGCGCGGGTTTGAATCCCTGACCGGGGATTGAACGCCATGCGTGTGTGTGTGTATGTGCGTGGGCATGCATATGTGTGTGTGCAATGGTGTGTGTGTTTGTGTCTGTTTGTCTGTGCATATATGTGGGCGTGTGTGTGTGTCTATGTGCGTGTGACTGCGAGTGTGTGTGTAAAGGGCGCGTGTATGTGTGTATGTGCGTGTGTGTGTAAACGTGTGCTTGCATGTGTGTGCGGGGGTCATATCGTGGTCCTCTTGTGTTCTCGTCCCCCCAGCTAAGGACTTCATCAGCAGCCTTATGGAGAAGGAGCCCACGCTGCGGTTCACCTGCGAACAGGCCCTGAGACACCCCTGGTACAGGACACACACACACACACACACACACACACACACACACACACACACACACAGACGCACGTACACAGACACACACACACCAAGATAATATAACACCACACATAATAGGTCTCCTTCATCACTAACGTAAATGCAGATGTATTGATGCAATGATTGTTCCTGTTTGTGTGTGTGTGTGTGTGTGTGTGTGTGTGTGTGTGTGTGTGTGTGTGTGTGTGTGTGTGTGTGTGTGTGTGTGTGTGTGTGTGTGTGTGTGTGTGTGTGTGTGTGTGTGTGTGTGTGTGTGTGCGCGCTCCAGGATCGCGGGGGACACTGCGCTCTCGAAGAACATCCACGAGTCGGTCAGCCGGCAGATCAAGAAGAACTTCGCCAAGAGCAAGTGGAGGGTAACAGCGCTTTATACACTCGCACACTTTAAACCCCCACACACTTTAAACACTTTACAAACTTTAAACCCTTAACACACTTAACAAACTTGAACCCTTAACAGACTTTACACACTTTAAACCCTTTGCACACGTCTCCTCTGCTGGCCGCGGCTGTGACCAGGCCTGTAGACTCAGAGACACGGCCGACCTCAGCTCTCTCTCTCTCTTCGTTCTCTAACTCACTTGAACTCATCTTTCTGTTTGTCTTGTCCCTCCCCCTCTCCATCTCTCTCTCCCCCCATTCTCCCTCCCTTCCTCCCTCTCCCTCTCCATCTCTCCCTCCCTCCTTCCCTCTCTATCCCTACCTCCCTCTCCCCCCCACCCCTCTTCCTCCCTCTCTCCATCCCTCCCCCCCTCCCTCTCTCTTGCTCCCTCCCTCCCTCTCCCTCCATCCCTCCTCCCTCCCTCTCCCTCCCCCTCCCTCCCTCCCTCCCTCCCTCTCTCCCCCCCCCTCCCTCCCTCCCTCCCCCCCTCTCCCCCCCACCCTCCCTCCCCCCTCCAGCAAGCGTTCAATGCCACGGCGGTGGTGCGCCACATGAGGAGGCTGCAGCTGGGCAGCAGCATGGACGGTGGGGGGGGCCGGCAGAGGAACCAGGCCCCCAAGGCCCCCGCGGTGCCGGCCCCCCCGGGGCCCGACCCGGCGGCCCCCCTGGGCCAGACCGCCCTGACCACGCCCGCCCTCCCCGCCAAGAGCTCCTCCCCAGCGGACGGGGGCCATCCCGCCGGCCGCCAGGACTGTGAGGAACACGAGAACACGCTTACAACACGAGAACACGCTTACAACACGCTTACAACAGCAGCACACGCTTACAACACGCTTACAACGCGCAGGATACGCTTACAAAGCGAGAACACGCTTACAACACGCTTACAACACGCAGCACACGCTTACAACACGAGAACACGCTTACAACACGAGAACATGCTTACAACACGATAACACGCTTACAACACGCAGGACACGCTTACAACCCGAGAACATGCTTACATCACGCAGCACACGCTTACAACACGAGAACACGCTTGCAACACGCAGGACGCACTTTCAACCCGAGAACACGCTTATATCATGAGAACACGCTTACAACCCGAGAACACACTTACAACATGCAAAAACGCCTACAACATAAGAACACGCTTGCAACACGCAGCACAAGCTGACAACACGCAGCACAATTAGAGGAAAACGAGAACACGTTTACAACACATGGACACTTGGAGGGTAGAGAACACATGTTCACAACGCACATCACACATGGACAGTTAAAGGGCAGAGAACACATGTTAAAAACACACATCACACGCGGACAGTTAAAGGGTAGAGAACACATGTTTGCAACACACAGCACACATGGACACTTAAAGGAGTAGAGAAGGGTTAATCCCAGGTTAACATGTGTTGTTCTCCACCCTCCAGGTGTGTCTGTTCCTGCCCCGGCCACGCCCTGCAGCCTGGCCTCCGCGGCCACGCCCCCCATCGCCTCTGTGGCCCCGCCCCCGGTCGCCACGGAGACCAAGTGACGCCAGATCCCGCGGGGGACCAGCTGGGAGGCCACCGCGCTGTGAGGGGCGAGAGAGAGAGAGGGAGGTAAAGCGAGGCAGAGAGAGAGAGAGAGAGAGAGAGAGAGAGAGAGAGAGAGAGAGAGAGAGAGAGAGAGAGAGAGAGAGAGAGAGAGAGAGAGAGAGAGAGAGAGAGAGAGAGAGAGAGAGAGAGAGAGAGAGAGAGAGAGAGACAGAGAGAGAGAGAGAGAGAGAGAGAGAGAGAGAGAGAGAGAGAGAGAGAGAGAGAGAGAGAGAGAGAGAGAGACAGAGAGAGAGAGAGAGAGAGAGAGAGAGAGAGAGAGAGAGAGAGAGAGAGAGAGAGAGGTAGACAGACAGAGAGAGGGAGAGAGAGGTAGACAGAGAGAGAGAGGTAAAGCGAGTCAAGTCAGAGAGAGAGAGAGGTAGACAGAGAGAGAGAGAGGTAAAGCGAGGCAGAGAGAGAGAGAGAGAGAGGGGGTCACCGAGAGAGATAACGACGGTGATGATGATGATGATGATGATGATGATGATGATGATGATGATGATGATACAAAGGGACGGCTCCTTTGCCTCCGACTCCTCTTCCTCCCCCCAAGGCGCACCATCCCCTCCCCCCCAGCTGCCCCCCCGCCCGGCCCCAGAGGAGGGCCGAGGACTCAGAACCCACCGACGGTTCTACTGACTGACCCCTGACCCCTGACCACGCCCATTTCCTCCACTGGACCCTCCCCCCCCCGACCCGAGTCAGCAGAACTAGCCCGGCCACCCAATCGCTAAGGACATCCATCGTGTTCGGCCAGCTGTGATTGGCTAGTGAAAAGGGGCGTGTCCCGCTCCCCTTCCCCTTCGGTGGTGATTGGTTGACTTCCGGTGGCCGCACTTCCTGTCTCTCCACCGTTGCCACCCAGCTCGACGTCTTCTCTGCATCACTTAATTTAGCTTTACTCCCTGACGTCTGTCGGACAGACGGTAACTGGAACGTTAGGATTTTTTTATTATTATTATCGTTAGTAAATTGTGTGTGAAAAAAAGGGACATTTGTTCGTACGTGTGGTGACGGGGCTTTGCTCTCTTCGGATGTTCGTCTGTGCTTGAATAAGTGCTTTTCGAAGGTACCACATGACTGAATGATGTGACCCTCAGCTCATTATCTACTTTGCACAGGCTGATGATGATGATGATGATGATGATGATGATGATGATGATGATGATGATGATGATGATGATGACGATGATGCGTCCTCGCGTAGGACGTCGATTGTGTCCGTCGTTCTGACCTTTGTAGAATCAGACGCAGAGAAGGAATTGTAAAACCAATAAGATTGCAAACCCCACACGGGCCACAAGGGGTGCAAGAGAGTTGTCGGAAGTGTCCGAAAAAATAGTTTATTCTTACTTTGTTCAACTCGTATAACAATCTCACCCTTTAAGATTCACAGAAGATGGTTATATATGCAGCAGATGTAAGGCATAAAGATAGGATAGTGGTTTCTGGCAGGTAGAGCTATAAACCAGTGGTTCACGGACGGCTCATGCCAGAATCGGCTGTCCAGGTCGAACTACGACGACCGACGGAAGAAACTGATCCCACTGATCAACCACCGCTTGGGGCTTCAAGTCCGAACGAGTTTAGTGCCTGCTGCCCATCCCTGTTCCTGTACAAAGTAAAAGCCATGTCTGTACCGCTAAAGCCATTCTCCTTGTGTTGCCGTGTCGCTCCAGTTCTCGAAAGAAGAAACACATGCTTTCAGATGACCTGATCTCACGTGTTAGTTTCTGGAATTTTTTGTGTTAAAAAAAAAAGTTCTTAGAAATGTTACGACATGCGATAAAATCCTTTCCGGCTGTCGAGACGGACGTTTGAAAACGAACCAGAAGCATGTTCAGTATTTTTCGGGGGGGGCCGAAAAAGAAATTGCATCAAGAAATGCGGCCTCATCATTAAGGGGGGTTTTGTGGAACACAATATTCTCTTGTTATGATGTCTGTGTCTTCGTTGTCACTGTAAAGACCGACTACTATAATCCCGGTCCGAATGCAGCCGGGTAAAGTCGGACCACTTGCATGCGGTCGCCATACTGTGTCGTCCATTGTGTACAACACTGCGCCGGGTTCAGAAGCGCTCAGGGATTTATGCAGCAGCACTGTGTTTAAGCTCGCTAACTTGTTCCTTGTTTTTCCTGTGACTGTGATTTGGGTTTGTTTGTGGTGTTTTTGTGTGAATTTTCTTGTTCTTTGGGGGCTGGGAGTTTGAGCATCGCAGTACGAGACGAAAAACGGTTTTGGGAACCTGAGTGACTCTATTCCGAACTTTTACCGAAGTTCGGAATTATTTTGTGTTTCGGTTGGATCGGTTTTGCTTTTTCTCGGCTCAAACGGAGGAGGAAGCTGATCTTTAGTTTTGGATGATGTCAGATCTCGCCGAGGTGTCGGAGGCATCTTGTCGCTCGGACATATCGGATGCAAACCCTTCTCTTCGCTAACCCCTTTATCGTGATTCTAAGCCAAATCCCAGCGCTTTGTGGGTAGAATGACAGGCGGAACTGGAGATGAAATGTTGCGTCGACGTTTACAGATGGCACTGGTAAACTCTGTGTTGTGCGGTGGGATGTTAGCGATGGAAGGAAACAGAATACATTCTTTCAAAAGGGCTGACGACTAGCTGTCGACTAATCCCGACAGTAAGCTAATATTTGTGTCCGCCCTGATCGTAGTGCTGTCCAACCCCCCCTCTATTTGGCTAGTGTCCCCCTTCAAATAGCCCCCAACATTTTGAACTCACGGTTTTAAATCAGATGTCAACTGCTTGGAAGTGGCAAGCATGCCTCTGACGCAGGTGTGCATGTGTGGGCGTGTGCAAGTGCATGTATGTGTGTGTGCGAGGGTGTGTGTGTGTCTGAATGTTTGTGCGTGTGTGTGTGTGTGTTTGCATGTGTCTGTGAGGGTGTGTGTGTGTGTGTGTGTTAAGTGCATGCGTCCGTGTGTGTGTGTGTGCGTGTGTCTGTGTCTAAGTGGGTGCGTGTGTCTGTGTGTGGGGCAGGTAGTGGTGAGGTCAAGGTCAAGGCATCAGGGTCAACTATCAGGACATCAAGAAGTCCTTCACCTTCTAGGCAGCAACGATTGACTTTCCATCTGATCTACGTTTCACTTCAGTTTTCTACGTTACCTTCCTTTAAAGAAAAATGAAAAAATTGTTTATTGTTTGGGTTTTCTTCTTTTTCAAATGAGTCTTACCATGGAAAGAGCTGTTGTAAATAGACTTTGTGAATAGGATTCATGACTGTCCAGGTACTCTTTATGAATGTCCTGCTATTCACGCATGTGTGTGTGTGTGTGTGTGTGTGTGTGTGAGTGATGAAGTGATGAAGAGCGCTGGGCGGGTGAGTGAGTGATGAAGAGTGGGTGGGTGTTGATTGTATTCTCTATGAAATGTTTGATGTAAAAAAAAAAAGAAAAACTATTAAAGCTGTACTCTCCACTGCAACGATGATTTCATGTAAACCCGAACTTTGATACACAATAAGGTAATCATCATCTGTGACGTCATGTCAAGTCAAGGTCTTTGAAAATGTGTGGTTTACCTGAACTCAGGTGCGTTTTGTCTTCTGTGTGTAAAAAAGAACATCTAGCCACAACGACACAAACTCCCCGAAGCTAGCATTAAGCAGAGGGAAATATGCTCTAAAGTACGCAAACCACACGCATATCACTGACCAGCAGAGTTGCATTAGCCCAAAAAAATACAAGCATGTTTAGAATTTTTCTTTATTAAACACACTAAAGGACAAGCATCAAAAGTTCAGCCTCAAAATGAGGTTGGATTGGTTTTGTACAACCTTATATTCCCTTGTAGTGTTGTTTGTATCTGTGTTGGTGTGACGGCCATATGGAAACACTTCTTCTTCATGTGTTTCCTGGCCAGATGTGTCTACTTCCTGTCCCAACGTGTCTACTTCCTGTCCCTGTGGTCTCCCCCCCCCCCAATAAACCTAAGAAATGTCGGCTTGGCTGCCATAACGGCTCCGGAGGGCCTGCCCTGTCTACGCCTTAAACGTCAGAAAAACATGAACTTTGTGAACTGAATTGTTACCGTGGCTACCGACCGGTGTAATCTTAACATCGGTCGGTCACCACGTAGACCGAGCCTGACACCGAGACGACGGTCGCCGTTTATTTTCCCGATGCCAGTGCTCGTTACCTTGTCTGTGTGTAAAACCTGATGTTCTTAGAAATTTGATTTTTACGTTATTAGCTAATTATCACCGGATTACGCTAGGTAGGTCAGGCATACGATTGGTTGGTCGAAGGAAGTTGACCAATCGGCACATTAAGTATAGCCATGGGAATCCCCCCCCCCCCCCCCCCCGACCAATAGCAGGTCGGGCTCCGACATTTTCTTGCATGCAAACGCCATAATCTCCAGATTTCTTTTGTATACCGATGACGTTTCTCACTGTGCTGTGATGATGATGCTGATGACGATGACGAAGAATTTCACGGGGCTTGTATATCCGATGCCTTCGACAATCATGTTGCTGATATCAGTTACCATAACGACATGGGTCAAGGCAAATTATGTGTTTCCTTTTTTTTTCTTTCCTGAAATAAATCCCAAATGATGATGATTCCTGGTGTGTGTGTGTGTGTCTGCGTGCGCGTGTGTGTGTGTGTGTCGTGTATGTGTGCACCTGTATTTATGTTGTAGTTGACTGTATGTTTTATGTTTATCCAGCCCTCCTAAATACCGGCCAAACACCTTGAACTAGTTAATATCGAGAAGAACAGGATGTTATTTCGTTTTATCCTCTTAGTCATCATCATGGAAAACATCAACTTTTGAATTCCGTCCACTGAATGCATCTTCGTCTTTTCTTTCATAGAAATGAATGAGATTTCTTTTCCTTGACTGCTTCTAATCCATTTTGTTATTTCCAAGAGCCTCTCCCATAAGTCGAAGCCAACACATCTTCTCCCAGTAAGACCAACTGGGTCCCAGCCTTCTGTGGTTATACACTGAGAAGGTCTCCCACACACAGCTCCCATCACACTAGTGACATCTGTCTCGGTCTCTCTCTCTGTCTCTCTCACTCTCTCTCTCTTTGTCACACTATCTCACACCCTCTCTCCTTGACACTGTCTCCTTTGACACACTGTCTCTCTCCCTCTTACTCTTTGACACACTGTCTCTCTCACTCTCTCTTTGAGACACTGACTCTCCCTCACTCTCTCCGTCTCTCTCTCACTCTTTCTTGACACACTGTCTCTCCCTCGTTCTTTCAATCTCTCTCTCCCTCTCTCTTTCACACACTGTCTCTGCCCCTTTCTCTCTCCCTCTCTCTTTGACACACTGTCTCTCTCCCTCTCTCTCCCTCTCTTTGACACACTGTCTCTCTCCCTCTCTCTCTCCCTCTCTCTTTGACACACTGTCTCTCTCCCTCTCTCTCCCCCTCTTTGACACACTGTCTCCCTCATTCTCTCCATCTCTCTCTCCCTCTTTTTGACACACTGTCTCTCTCCCTCTCTATGACACACTGTCTCTCTCCCTGACTCTCCGTCTCTCTCTCACTCTTTCTTTGACACACTGTCTCTCTCCCTCGTTCTCTCCATCTCTCTCTCTCTCTGACAAACTCTCTCTCTCCATCTCTCTCCCTCTCTCTTTGACACACTGTCTCTCCCTCTCTCTCTGACACACTGTCTCTCTCCCTCTCTTTGATACTGTCTCTCTCCCTCTCTCTCTTTGACACACAGCCTCTCTCCCTCTCTCCCCCTCTCTCTCTGACACACTGTCTCTCTCCCTCTCTCTTTGATACTGTCTCTCTCCCTCTCTCTCTTTGACACACAGCCTCTCTCCCTCTCTCCCCCTCTCTCTTTGACACACTGTCTCTCTCCCTCGTTCTCCCATCTCTCTCTTTCACACACTGTCTCTCTCCCTCTCTCTCTTTGACACACAGTCTCTCCTCTCCTTCCCATCTTTCGGTATGGATCATTGGTATTCTTATCTTGTGACCCCCCCCCCACCCCCACTGAGCAGGTCTCCCGCTCAGAGCCCCCCTCACGCGGGTGGCCCCTGGGCCTGATCTCGGAGCCCTCCTCCCCTCTGGTCTGTGGGGAAACAGAGCCAGCGCTGTGGGCCGGAGGAGGCAGAACGGACGCACGGAGCGGAGACACTGACAGCCGCTGCCCACATGGCCCCAGACGCTCGGCACAGATGTGTGGACTTGGCCCAGGAGGCCAAACATCTGGATCCGTCAGCCCCGACAATAAGTAACCCTGAGCTCTCTGCTACAGATGCTTTTTGAGGAGAGAGAGAGAGAGAGAGAGAGAGGTAAAGTGAGTCAGAGCGAGAGAGGGAGAGAGAGAGTGAGTCAGAGCAAGAGAGAGAGAGTGAGTCAGAGCGAGAGAGGGAGAGGGAGCTAGGTAGAGCGAGTCAGAGATAGGTAAAGCAAGGGATTGAGAGAGAGATAGAGTGAGTCAGAGAGAGAGAGAGAATTAAAGCGAGTCAGAGAGGGAGAGCGAGGTAAAGCGAGGGAGAGAGGATTGCTCATGAACGTTCCCATCAGTTTATAAGTATTTCTAGTTTGATTCGAATCTTTGTTATTGACCTCATTCAATCTATTCTTGTTCTGCTGACAATGACTTCACAAAAATACTTCTAGCAGTGATGGGATCAGTGCCCTCAGCCTCAGGCCATCAGAGACGCATGGACCTGGCTTTTTAAAACATGATCTCATTACTACCTCCACGCCACCAGTAGGGGATTGTTTAGTCTGAGTTTGCGTGCGATGATCTAGACGGGTTTTCACGAGGCCAGTAAAAACCCAACACCAAAGTTGTCCCGGCAAAGTGCGAGTTTACTACGTCTTTAACCCAGACAGGCCCGTTTACAGGCCTATCAGCGAGGTCAAAGGTCACCCTCTGGCTGAGCGCGCTCTCTGCCTCAACGCCGACTAAATCCAAATTAAAGTTTACGGCTCAGTCTGGTCCACTTCCCTTGACCCTCTCGATCGCCTCACTCTGTTCCAGTTGTTTGTTAAATACTTCTTGTTATTTCCTCGTCAACCTGCGAAACCTTTCCATCGGGCCGCTCGAGGCGTGACGCCCGCGTGGAAACCATCTTCTGCAAAATGTCCGTCTGGAAGAACAAACATTTTTCCAAACAAGGCAGGAAGGGATGCTAGTCGATACAGCATGCTCCTTAATCGCATCATCTGGGCTTTAGTCACTGGCCGTAGCGATGATAAACACGGGTTGCTAGGGAAGGATGCATACAACGTAATATAAAGCAGCTTGGAATGTTCGACGATGTTTGGATTGAATGGCCTGTTCTTGTACCCCTGATCAAAAGATGACACGGTCTCTCAGACACTCTCTCTCTTCCTCTTTCTAGGTCGCGGTCTTTCGCCCTCTCTTCGACACACTGTCTATCTCACTCCTTTTGACAAAATGTCCCTTTCGCTCTCTTTGAAACACTGTTTCTCTCCGTCTGTCTTTGACACACTATCTCTCTCCCTTTCTCTTTGACACACTGTCTCTCTCTCTCTCCGTCGCTCTCTCACTCTCTCTGACAGTCTCTCTCCCTCTCTCTATTTGACACACTGTCTTTCTCCCTCTCTCTCTTCGACATACTGTCTCACTCCCACTCTCTATTTGACACAGTCTCTCTCCCTCTCTCTATTTGACAAACTGTCCCTCTCCCACTCTCTTCGACACACTCTCTCTCCCTCTCTATCTTTGACACACTGTCTCTTTCCCTCTCTCTTATTTCCACACTGTCTCCCACTCTCTCTTTGATACACTGTCTCTCTTCTCCTTCCCATCTTTTGGTCTTTCACTCTGGTCGGCACAGATCATTGGTTTTCTCATCTTGTGACCTTGAAAACCAGACATCCAATCGCAAACCTTTAGACCTTTCACGCACACACACACTCAGTCTCCCTCTGGCATGCAAGTGTGTATGTGTGTGTATGTGTGTCTGTGCCTGTTTGTGTGTGCCTGTGTGTGCGTTCCTGTTTGTGTGTGCGTTCCTGTTTGTGTGTGTTTGTGTGTGTCTCTCTGTGCCTTTTTATGTGTGTGTGTTTGTGCCTGTATGTGTGTGCGTGCCTGTGTGTCTGTGTGTGAGTGCCTGTTTGTGTATGTGTCTGTGCCTTTGTGTGTGTGCCTGTGTGTGTGTGTGTGTGTGTGTGGGGGGGGGGGGGGGGTAGCAGGAATGTCTGGAGACGTCCTGCTGTTTGAGCTCGTCTCCGTGGCCAGAGACCCTCATTCCATTCTGCCTGAAGCCCCCGGATCCACTCGACGCTGGAGAGGGAAAGTGTGTGTGTGTATGTGTGTGTGTCTGTGTTTGTTCTTTGCAATAACTTCTATGTTGGGGGTGTCTATACCTGAGATGTTGATGTGTGTGTGATTGTGTATGTGTGTGTGGTTGTGTTGTTGCGTATGTGTGTGTGGTGTGTGTCTGTCTGATTGTGAGTGTGTGCGTCTAGTTGTGTGTACATGTGTTATTGCGTGTGTGTGTATGTGTATATTTGTGTGTGTGTATGTGTGTGTGTGTGCGTGTGTGTCATCTCCAGATATTTATTGTCCTGCACTCGGTGGAGCAGATGGGGGATGATAGTCCAGAGGTTCAAACAGTAAAGGATATAGAGGAGGGCGAGCGAGCCAGAGAGACAGTGAGCGAGACACATAGGTAACACATACAGAGAGAGAGAGAGAGGGGAGAGAGAGAGAGACAGAGGGAGAGAGAGAGACAGAGAGAGAGGGAGAGAGACACACACACACACACATGAGGCGAGGGATGGACAGACGTGAGATGAGACGGCTGTCCAGACAGCAGCAGAGTGACAGACAGATGGACAGATTGTAGGGCTTAAGAGTAGCATTAGTACATTAAACCGCAGCTTAACTTAAAACTGTATCCCTCTTAATTTAAACATATTTATATCGAACTGTTCCATTCAGACCCTCGCAATCTATTCTCAGTCAACTGTGACCTTTTCTTTGAAAATATGTACTTTCTGTCTCTTCTTAATTGACCTAATTGTTTTTGGTGTTTATTTTACCCACAATGCACCAACCCTCCCAGTCAAAGACCCTCTTCTTCTCTATCACGTGGATTCATTCTCACCCTTTCATAGATTCCCTCTCCATGAAATCACTGATCATTAAACATCAGCATTAAACAAGGATCATGCCGAATGGTTTCTAATTCCTAAAAGTACAAAATAACACATGATGGATATAAGCCGTATATCTTTATTCCTGTAATATTTTGTCCAGAACTGAATAGGAGAATTAAAATCATCAAAGCAGACGAATAATCCCAAACGGCGCTTGGCAACGAGCCAATCATGACGTCCCTTCTCTCGGCCAATCCGGAATGAGGATGAATCGTGTCGTCCTTTCGGGCCCCCGAAATCTTTTTGATGTTTAATAGCAGGTGCCCATGTGTACGATAGCCGCAGTCATGAGCCTGCCATATGGCTACAAGGCAGGCGTTTAATGGAATAATATCAGACCCATGCATCATACCGTAGGCCTATGGACTTCAGTAATCCAACATTGTGGCGTCAACACATGTGGACCAGATGGATAGTGAATGGGCCTGTCCTAGGGGTGCACCAGTGTCTTTATCTACAGTATCTACAAGGTGAAATACACTGAAGGGTGAGCGTTTGTGCAGGTGTGAGCTTGGAAACGTTTCGCTGCTTCTCATTTGTTGAAACACATGAGAGAGACCGCCCAGCAGTCTCCCGCCGACCAATGGCAACAGCGGACCGACCCAGGGTGTTCCACAGGTCGCGTGACGAGGAAAGACTAGAGTACAAGGTGTGTGTGTCTGTGTATGTATACGTGTATATGTGTGTGTGTGTGTGTATGTGTGTGCGTTTGTCTGTGTGTGTGTGTTTGTCTGTGTGTGTGTGCGTTTGTCTGTGTGTGTGTGTTTGTCTGTGTGTGTGTGTATGCATATGAACGTGTGTGTGCGTGTGTGTGTTTATGCTTGTGTGCATTTGTGTGTGTGCTTTTGTATGCATGCGTGTGTATGCTTGCGTCCGTATGTGTGTGTATGTCTGTGTGTGTATGCATGTGCATGCGTGTATGCGAGTGCGTGTGTGTGTTTGTATGTGTGTGCGTACGTGTGAGTGCGCGTGTATGTACGTGTGTGCGTACGTGCGAGTGCGTCTGTATGTATGTGCGTGCGTGCGTATGTGTGAGTCCGTGTGTGTGTATGCACGTGTGTGCGTTCGTGCGAGTACGCGTGTGTGTGTGTGTGTATGTGCGTGCGAGTGCGTGTGTGTGTACGTATGTGCGCGCCTATCCACGCTACAGCGGCGTTCTCCGTCTCATGGCTCCGCCCTTGCGCCCGCTCGGCGGCGCTGGCTCCTCCCCCTGGGGGGCGATGGCGTTGAGGTGGTGCCCCGCCCGCCGCCCCTCCCTCCCCACCCGGGCCAGCAGCTCCTGGTTCTCCTGCTGGGAGCGCCGCGCCTCCAGCCGGGCGGTCCGCAGCGAGCGCTTGGCCTTCCGCACGCGGCCCTTCAGCTGGCGGTTCCGCCGCTCCGCCGCCGCCAGCCGCTCCCGCAGCTTCCTGCCGCGCTCCTCCTCCTCCAACAGGGCCTCCTGCACCGAGGAGCACAGCAGCTGGGGGGGGGGGGGGGGGAGAGGGAGGGAGGGGAGAGGAGAGGGGGGGAGGGAGAGGGGGGGAGGGGAGAGGAGAGGGGGGGAGGGGAGAGGAGAGGGGGAGGGGAGAGGAGAGGGGGAGAGGAGAGGAGGAGAGGAGAGGGGGGGAGGGGAGAGGAGAGGAGGAGAGGGGGGGAGGGAGAGGAGGAGGAGGGGGGCGGGGAGAGGGGGAGGAGGGGGGCGGGGAGAGGGAGGGAGAGGGGGGGAGGAGAGGGGCGGGGGGGAAGGGGAAGGAGGAGGAGGGAGGGGGAGGGAGGGGAGGAGGGAGGGGAGGAGGAGAGGGGGGAGGGAAAGGAGGAGAGAGGGGGGAGGGAAGGAGAGGGGGAGGAGGGTAAGAGGGGGGGAGGGAAAGGAGGAGAGAGGTGGGAGAGAGAGGAGAGGGGGGGAGGAGTGAGGGAGGAAGAAGAGGGGGGAGAGGGAGGAGGGGGGGTAAAAAGCGGAGAAGGAGAGAGGGAGGAGGGTGAGGGAGAAGGTAGGAGAAAGAGGGAGAGGAAAGAGAAGAGGGAAGGAGAGATTTACTTTGGGTTCAGGGATATTTTTCGGTTACATTTTACAACGTGAGCAGCATCACATGCGAAACACACCCACACACTGTTTCCATGTGTGTGTGGAATCGGTCGGGTCTTTCTAAGGCCCCTTGTGTGGGCCCCCTCTGACCTGGCGAGGTAAAATAGGCCCCTGGGGCCCCTGAAGAGACCCCCCCCAAAAAGTTTTCCAGGTGTGTGTGGAGCCTGGTGCGGAGGTCATTCAGGGTGAGTTCATAATAGTGCCACTGAACCCTGTCTGCGT
>NC_044051.1:5864482-5886982 GCF_902167405.1 Gadus morhua | reverse complement strand
CACGAGCGCCGTGACGGAGAGTGTCAACAACATCCCCGCGACAAAAGCCCGCGAAATCAACAACTCACTGATGCTCGAGACATCTGAACCGTTAAAAGTTAAAGTGCAAACCGAAAACTTTCCATGGTAGTTCACTTCTTGTTCGTGATCACACCTGGGTGTCACCTAACGACCTGCCAGATGATCCGTAAGTGTTTTTACTTTGTCCTTGTTGTATATTTTGGTGAAGAAACCCACAGACAGTCCGTTGTTGCCGTCTGGGTTTGTTCTCTGCTCACACCTCAACTGACGACCCCATTCAAAGACATTCCACTGAATCATCCCTCTTCAAGATGCCCCCCTCAGCCCTCAGGCACCCTCGTTCCGCTCAGCCAATCACAACGCTCTAAAGTTTGCAGCCAATAGCCGACCAGGACTTTTCTCCTCTAAAAGTTTTCCTTTTTCTTCGTTATTATATATTTATACAGCTGAGCCGTTGTTCTGTAAAAAGTGCTTTCTGAAGTTAAACACACACAAAATCCAAAAACTATACCGTCTACGTGTTGTGTTGATGTTGTATGTGGGGATATGATATATAGGGATTAAATAAGGTTGCTTATAACAAAATAGGGTGCGGGTTAGACTACAGATATAGGTACTGATGTAGTCTAAGTGCCAAACTAACTGTAAATCGTTTTAAAATGCAGCATTCAAAAGCATGAACTGAGTCTCAAAGAAACCCTTGCTATTTATTTGTTCATTTATTTATGTAGGACTATTTATTTATGTACTGCTTTATTTATGTGTTTAGTTATCAATCTATCATTTGAACATTTGTTAAAACAGACAGTCCTTAGTTTGATAGCCCTGCTAAAATTGTATAGCACAATACTGCCATCTAGTGGACAGTGATTTGACACGCAGTCCTAATGAGATCTCAATTAGCTTTTGCGCACTGTTCACATTAAATTGGCTTGAGTCAGAATCAACATCAGATAGAGTTTTATTCCCAAGTAAGCTTTCCGCATACAAGGATGTGTTTGTGGTGTATGAGTGCAGAAACGTAAGATATTATATTTATTATATTTTGTGAGTTTAATTTAATTCCATTTTTGGCCTTTCGCACAGCACACAACTTGTGTTTGATTTGACATTTCATGTTTGCTCTGTGCTGTGGAGTCATAGTGCATTATGTCACATGAAGTGCAATACCCGGTACATGAATCAGTAAGTAATGGATTAAAGGGCATATGAGGCCCGACTGCACTTTCACCTAGTTTGTCTCGGCCCGCAGACCTAGTTGGCCCCAGCTGACCTTTTGTCACGCATTACACAACTTCGCTGGGCCTTGATCTAAGCAAAATGCTGTGTGTGCACATGAGTGTGTGTGTGTGTGTGTGTGTGTTTGTGTGCATGAATGTATGTGTGTGTGTGTGTGTGTGTGTGTGTGTGTGTGTGTGTGTGTGTGTGTCTGTGTGTGGGTGTCTGTGTGCATGATTTTGGGTGTGTGTGGGTCTTCGTGCATGAGTGTTTGTGTGTTTGTTCGGTGTGTGTGTGTGTGCAGATGAGTGTGTGTGCGTGCATGAGTGTTTGTTCAGGATAACTATCACTGTAAAGTTTCCCATTAAATCAGTGGTTCCCAACCTTTTCTAGTTCTAGCTCTGAAAACGTTTGCGACCCCCACATTAACGTTTGTGCATCTGCTTCCACAAATAGTAGGACCAATAGTTTTGGTCCAATCAACATCCACCGGTAATATCAAAGTAATGGGGAACGTCATCGCATCGTCCTACCACACACTAAGTGAGTAGTAGTAGTTTTCTCGTGGCTATGATTCATAAGGAGTTCAGTTCACATATACAGCACGTCTATGAGGCCTTTGAAAATAGTTTGCTAAAATGATTCATGAAATATGTAAAGCTTATTGTCAACAATCGCCTGAGATTGAGCCAAGTGGAAGTCACCATTAGGCCATCAGCCATCCATTGTGTTTGTGTGTGTGTGTTTCTTCGGTCGACCATTATTGTGAATAGTGCTGGGTGGACACACAGGCCTGTGTCCATCCCACACTGTCACGTGTTATCCACTAGAGGGAGGGAGAGAGAGAGAGAGAGAGAGAGAGAGAGAGAGAGAGAGAGAGAGAGAGAGAGAGAGAGAGAGAGAGAGAGAGAGAGAGGAGAGGGAAACCGAGGGAGAGAGAGAGAGGGAGAGGGAGAGAGGGAGCGGGATAGAACGAGAGAGCGAGAGATAGGCTGTGTTGGAATTGGTCCTCTTGTCATTGTGTTGCAGTGCAGTACCAAATATGTATACATAATGCATCGCCAAATAAGTGTACAACTGACACAAACTCCCCCAATTCTTTTTAAATAGTGTACTATATAGTGTACTCTGAAGGGAAAAAGTAATGAGGGGGCAAGTGAGCCAAATCAAACACAGCCAGCCATAGAGAGAGAGAGACAGAGAGAGAGATATCTTGACAGAAACTGAATTTTTGCTCACCTGCTCACTGTGTGTTTGTGTGTGTTTGCGTGTGTGTGTGTGTGTGTGTGTGTGTGTGTGTGTGTGTGTGTGTGTGTGTGTGTGTGTGTGTGTGTGTGCGTGTGTGCGTGTGTGTGTGTGTGTGTGTGCGTCAGCTGACTGTCTGTCGTGTGGTTGAGAACTGTTCGTACAAGCGTGCAATAACATTTGGTTTTTTAGAAATAGTTCAAAACAAACACTCAGGTCCACACTACTAAGTCAGCGCAGTCATTCTCCGGAAGCTTCCGAAAATAACCGGCTAAAAGTACACAAAGAATACTGAGCGGGTTGGTTTTGTTTCTCGCAATAGTGTCCTCTAATCTCTAGCAAAGTGGTTGCCAAGCTTTGACTTAAGGTGTCCATCTAACTTAAGAACGTTTGTGGACTTGATATGCAAACTGTAACAGAATTATAAATACACATGCAATGTCTGGGCAAAGAGTGTCAGCACCCCTTTATACAGAACGTTACTTTCCACTGATCCCAGTGGAAGGCCAGTGGAAACAGTGGAAAGATGAAGTCAGCAACGTTGCTTATGCTCCCACTGTGTTTATATAGCAAACACAAATTAATATAAATGGAAAACCTTACAATGGAAAACATATGATGGAAAGCACTGCTGCTTTCGAAGCCATAATGCTATATAATACATAAGGCCTATTTACTGAACAGTATCATAAAAAATGTATCAATTTTTCCGAATTCAGAAGAAAACCGACCCCCTGATTGAACCCTGCTCTGGTGTTCCCAGTATTCTCCCACCTGGAAAGGCTGACCTATGACTCTCATCTTGACAGACGCTAGGTCAACATTTACGGTCCGTTGTTAACAGGTGACAGTGAAGCTTGGCATTAGCTTCCTGCCCTCTCAGAGGCGCACCCAGGAAGTGACATGAGTTAAGTGTTATTGAATGAATACAGTAAAGGAAGGTGTGAAGTCAGTAGGGCACTGAAATTCATTTTGCGTCCCTGGCAAGGCCCCTCAAAACATTTAGGACATACAGGTAAACAGGATAATCTGATAAGGTAATCTGTGTGTGTGTGTGTGTGTGTGTGTGTGTGTGTGTGTGTGTGTGTGTGTGTGTGTGTGTGTGTGTGTGTGTGTGTGTGTGTGTGTGTGTGTGTGTGTGTGTGCATGTTTCATCGGAGTTTGAGTTTATGTGTGTTGGTAATTTGATTGTGTGTCATTTGAGGTGTGTGTGTGTGTGTGTCATTTGAGAGATTATGTGTGTAATTTGAGAGAGGGTGTGTGTGTGTGTGTCAGTTGAGTGTGTGTGTGTGTGTGTGTGTGTGTGTGTGTGTGTGTGTGTCATGTGACTATTTGTGTGTGGGGGGCATTTGAGTGAGTGCATGTCTGGGTTTCATCATCCACATCAGAGTTCATCACGGTATTCCCAGTTTATAGCAGTGCGTCAGAGGGTTCATGATTGAATCAATTCAGCACTGAGGAACCAGAGTATCTGATTGTTATGGATACTATGAAATTATTGCCCTGCACTGCTAGTACTCCTACCTCCCGCCATTACGACAAGGATGGACCCACCCGTGTGCCACTTTACCTGTTGTACCGTAGTATTAGGATGGGGATACCGGACACCAGCGCCCTATTCTCCTCGTTGGGCCTCCCTCAATGGCTGGTTTAGTGTTAGCTCTCTGACGCACGGCTGCTAGCTTCCTGTTTAATTACCCACCCAGGAACGGTGGGAAACGGCCCCACCAGGGTGCTCCCAGCCAAGTGGGACTTTATCCTTATCTGCTGAATTACAGTCTCTGCTGGCTGTAGGATGGGTTTAAATATGTATATATAAGAGTCTGGGGGCCATGAAACGGCACGCACGCTTCACGCTAGTTACATGCTAATGCTCACGTTTCACATCAATGTGGATCGTTGTGGCTGTCAGCATCTCTCGATGTTGTTTCCAATGTTTTTTCCTGTTATTGATTCGGGAATGCCATCCAACCACGTATCAACCTGGGTCTTTGACAGTTCTCAACCTCCCACTGTAGCCGCGATACAGCCTCGCTATAAACTCCTTACTGTGACTATCTCTATCTGTATCCGTAGCTTTATGGGCGGCATGTAGCTCAGGAGGTAGAGCGGGTTGGCTGGTTGCTAGTTCGAGCCCCGGCCCCTCTTAGCCGAGACAAGACACCGCACCCTTAACGTTCCCGCCGGGCTGGCTGTCGCCTGCATGGCTGGCTCCGCCGTCGGTGTGTGAATGTGTGCATGAATAGGTGAATGTGATTGTGAGGCCATATTGTGAAGCGCTTTGAGTGGCCACTGGTTACAAAAAGCACTTTTTATATACACTCCATTTACCATTTTATATGACTTCACTTCATTCATCCATCCATAATAACCCAAGCCCACCCATATACTCATTCCTTCCTTCATGGATAAAGCCACAGGCCCATCCAGGTCCAACCTGAATACGTGCAGGAGGAGGCACAGTGATGGGAGTGACTCAGTCTGCTGCCCGTAAATCCCCGTTTTTCACTTTTCCAGCAGCCTGCATGACACCCTGCACGTATGCCTGCCTGGCTGAGATTGTGAAGTGGCTGGGAAGATTGTGTGTGTGTGTGTGTGTGTGTGTGTGTGTGTGTGTGTGTGTGTGTGTGTGTGTGTGTGTGTGTGTGTGTGTGTGTGTGTGTGTGTGTGTGTGTGTGTGTGTGTGTGTGTGTGTGTGTGTGTTGTATTTGTGGGCGGAGTGGGCAAGTTGCATTATATCAAAGAGGTACTTAGTACTGGTGTAAGAAGTGTATGCTTTGTGTGGGTGTGTGTCTGTGTGTGTATGTGTGTGTGCATATGCATTCGTGGTTGTGTGCGCATACACATGTGTCTTTATGACTATGAGTGCGTTGGCTGGAGGAATTACAAATGATCAAATAAGTGATACGTGCGCAAGATCTGTCCACTGTGTGTGCGTGTGGGAGTGCATGCACTTGTGTGGTGTGTGTGTGTGTGTGTGTGTGTGTGCAATAATTTGGAGTGTGGAGTGCAGTCACGACGACCAGACACGCTGTAATCAAAGTGGGGTGTGTGACCTCACCGGTCATGTGACTCCGGTAGCCAGACTCCCGGCTCGCAGACTCCTCGGTGCTTGAATTACCTCCACCCGATCGAGCTGCACTCCACCATGTTAAAGCTCCGCACAAGGTGAATCATCAGATCTCTCAGGTCCAAATCGGGTCACCGATTTTGCTCGAAGACTCCAGTAGCAGTAGCATAGAACAAATAAAGAAAGTATTCAATGTACGTTTTTTTTCGTAGATTTGCGCCCAAAAATGTATTTTTGTAAAGTGTTTTTAGCCGGGTGCAGCAGAATTTTTTTGTTTTTGCGTGTATTTTACAGAATATGTCCCCCGTTTCATTGAGCTGTACTGTTTTTAAGGACGACCATATCCCATGATTGATATTTCTTTTATCGACGTATCCAAATGTTCCATCAATATTCAGTTGATCTCGTAGTTAATATTAATATTCTCAAATATTAATTGAATGCTTTTTTCTCAGAATGTCTTCTATCTGGACTGGAAGAGAATAGATAAATGTATCCGTCATATTTATTCATAAATGTTGCACAGTAATGTAAATAGAGTGAATGTGACGGTAATATACATAGATATATAGATCTGTCTGCGTTCCTTTCAACCATCATAAACCATCATAAACCAACATAAACCAATCATGAACCAATCATAAACTAATCATAAACCATCATAAACCATCATAAAGGGCACGCATACTCGTATTACGTGTTACGTAACGATATTTCCCTTTAATATCTGACCCTTGACCCCATTGACCTTCTGAACTCCTGAGCTACATAGTTTAGCTCAGAGCTCCTTGAGTCCTTAAGGCGCGGCACTGTGACACTGTGGCTTTCTGCTTCCAACGCCATGGGTTTACTGGCAAACCTTTCATTCAGTTTCGTTACGTAATATCAGGATCATTTGTTAGTATTGGGGGGACACAAGAATGCGGGTCGAGACGTTCAATATTAACTCTGGTTTACTAGCACCAGAACAATGTTAAAAGTTACACTCAACAGGTGCCGTAGAGAAGGAAAGGTATGGGGGATGGAGAGGGGAAGACATGCAGCAAAGATACATGGGCAGGAATCGAACCCCGGTCGCCGCGCTGTGTGGGTGCTTATATCTGTGTGTGCGCCTGAGTGTATGTTATCATGCTAGTGTGTGTGTGTGTGTGTGTGTGTGTGTGTGTGTGTGTGTGTGTGTTTGCGTGCTTTGGTGTGTGTGTGTGTGTGTGTGTGTGTGTTTGTGTGCTTTGGTGTGTGTGTGTGTGTGTTTGCGTGCTTGGGTGTGTGTGTGTGTGTGTGTGTGTGTGTGCGCAAGCTTGTGTGTGTGTCTGTGGCTGTGTGCACACACATGTATGTCTTCATCACCTCTGGAAAGTTATGTAACAGCGGTGGTAAAGTGTGTGTAATTTATCCAGTAATCATAGGCCATTGTCTTGTGGCATAACTGCAATCTCGCCCGCTCTCTATGCCATTCGTGGGAATTTCTCTCTCTCACTCATTCTCTTTCTCTCTCTCTCTCTCTCTCTCTCTCTCTCTCTCTCTCTCTCTCTCTCTCTCTCTCTCTCTCTCTCTCTCTCTCTGTGTCTCTCTCTGCAGTCTGCAGCTGTCCCTGGTATTATACTGTAAGGTTGTTTCATAAGTTCGGTGACTCAGGCCCATGTCGGCCCGTTGTGAACTGTGAAAGCCTTGACTCACATCAACGCTGGACGGTTGAGAGCGCTCTCTCTCCGCTGTCTGAGTCATGCTTTCTCTTTCATCGCTCTGTTTATGGTAATCAAGGCTTCTAGACATGAAGACAGCCACGATGTGGTGCGGCTGTGTTGTAACGTGGAGCAAGCCACCAAAAACCTTACCTGCGCACACACACCCTCACTATGCGTGTGATTCCGCACACACGTACACACACACACACTCACACGTGCATGCATGCACGCACACACATACACACAAACACAGGAGTGCACTCTCTCACTCTCACACGCACAAACAAATACAAACGTACGCACCCTTACACACTTGTACACAGGCATTTACACTCTAGTTCTCTCTAACACACACACACACACACACACACACACACACACAGACACACACACACACACACACACACACACACACACACACACACACACACACACACACACACACACACACACAGATATGAAAACACACAAACACTCTTACACACACACGTACACACACACACACACACACACACACACGCACACGCACACGCACACACTCAAACACAAACACACGGATAACACTGTGACGAAAGTGCAGGGAGTGAAACAACACAGTGTAGCTGCAATGGAGGAACCGAGGGCCCTGAAAGACGTCATCCTGTTCCCTGGGTTATCTCCCCCGTTGCTCGGCCGTCAACCAGCTGCTGACCGTTCCCAGATAATAGCCTCTCATAACGGGAGCTGGTCCTGATGAGACACACATAAGTTCAAATATGTGTCTCATCACAAGCAACACTGCTGCCGAGATAACAGGTCCCCCATGGTCTCCTAACACTGTCCGAAGTTGTTGTACGATGATGTGTCTATATGGAACTATAACCCTACTTACTAGTGCGTGCCGTGAACGTACCATTGTTGTTTAACAAAATGACCGTGTGCTAAAAACGCAGAAATCAAACAAACTTTTACTCGTTTGTTCAATGTCTACATCTTTTGCCGCCGAAATTCAATTTTCCCCTCCCAGTGCCACTACTTTTACAAATGAAGTTGGGGCACATCACCAAATGTCAAACATGGCGTCCGCACCAGTGTTTGTAAAACCGCCGTTTAAAGAAGGGCGTTAGGTAACGCTGTTATTTTTTCAGTAACGGGGTAATCTAACTAAATACTGTTTCAGTCGTTTCAACGCTGTTACCGTTACTGTACTTTAAATGCGGTGCGTTACTATGAATTGATTGAATAAACTGCGTAATCCGAACGAACCCCTGGCTCCAAACACAAACTGCTAGTGAGGACTGTTTAGGTGGCTAGGCTAACTACCGTCACCAGAGCAAGTCCGGCTGTTTTCAAAAGCATCTGTCATTTCAAAAACAACAACAAACAGATCGCACTTATCCTAGCAACAGAACGGACAAGAGAAACGTATAAATCCCTTTATTTACGGCGTTATGTTGTGATATAGTGTCAATGAAGACAAAATATATATAGCTTTACATTTACGGCAATACTTGTCTTGAAATATACGGAGGAGGCGGAGCGTGGTGGTGTCATAGACCATTGTTGGGAACGGCAGTTACCGTCCGTCCCTGAACGGCATGCCGTTCCACCTGAACGGCAGTTACCGTTCCTGAATGGCATATGCCGTTCGTGAACGTGGTATGTCAGTGGTCCCGGTGGCACATGCCACAGGCCAATAAACGATCTCTGCGTCTCTCTAATTATAGGCGTTTCAATTAATAAGTCTCTGTGTGTGACTTGAGTGTTTTGGTGTGTGTGTGTGTGTGTGTGTGTGTGTGTGTGTGTGTGTGTGTGTGTGTGTGTGTGTGTGTGTGTGTGTGTGTGTGTGTGTGGGTGGGTGGGTGGGTGCGTGTGTGTTTGTGCCTGTGCCAATGCCCGTAGCCATTGGCTGTTGTCATCGGGTTGTGGAGCTCGATCATTTCTGTAGAAGGGTTACTCAATTTTGGAAACTAAATACCACTTTATTACAAATCGGTGGTTCAGAACTTCTTTGAGAAGAGAATGCGTTATTCAGCTGAGCTCAGACTCGTTACTTTGTGGCCACGGTGACATCTGGTGGTGTGTGCTTCCCGAACATCCCACTCCCCGCCCTCCTCCCAGTATTTGAGGTGGTTGGGGGGGAGGAGCAACTGTGGAGCTACCTCAATACCCCGGCTACGGCCCTGCCTGTGTGTGTGTGTGTGTGTGTGTGTGTGTGTGTGTGTGTGTGTGTGTGTGTGTGTGTGTGTGTGTGTGTGTGTGTGTGTGTGTGTGTGTGTGTGTGTGTGTGTGTGTATGCGAGTGTGCATGTGTGTGTGTGCATGTGTGCCCTTGTGTGTGTGCATGTGTGTGTGTGCATGTGTGCGCTTTTGTGTGTTTGAGCGTGCGTTTCCGTGTTTGTGTATGTTTGAGTGTGTGCGTGAGTGTGTGTGCGTGTGCGTGCGTGTGTGTGAGTGTGAGTCTGAGTGCGAGTGTGTTTTGGCCTATGCATCCTTTGCAGCATGCGTTGCGCGCCGGTATGTGAATGTTATCCCTTAAATTGCTTAATTTGATACTTCCAAAAATAGCTGACTTAACAAGCTCCAAAACGCTTCGGCTTTTAGCGAGCAAAATGTACATTTTGTTAAACACTAATGGTACGTTTATGGTATGCACCAGTATTTAGGGATACTGTAAGCATATACGGTATGCACGTTAATGAACGGTATCTGTATGTCGGACCTGTATAAACATAGATACACAGTCATATATCTCCTCTTAAACTACATGCACTGTGTCACGCAAAGCCCAACTTTCTCTTGGTCTGGATATGTCTATAATTTAAATCTCTCTCTCTCTCTCTCTCTCTCTCTCTCTCTCTCTCTCTCTCTCTCTCTCTCTCTCTCTCTCTCTCTCTCTCTCTCTCTCTCTCTCTCTCTCTCTCTCTCTCTCTCTCTCTCTCTCTCTCTCTTTCTCTCTCTCTCTACTTACTAGGTAGTATGTGAGCTTTGATTTATATTTTGTATGTTTTTGTGGAATATTTTTGGAATGGCCGGAATGTTATCCAACCTTTACTACCCTGTCGTGTGTCTGTGTATGTTTCGTTGCAGGATCTACCGAATGGTAAAAGTCACGCTGGTTCTCTGGTTAATGTATATACAGTGTGTGTTCTGTGTTTTGTGTGTTTGTGTGGGTGTGCCCGTTTCTGTGTTGTGTTTTATGCTATATGTGTGTTTGAGTGTGTTTTATGTGAGATGTGTATTTTATGTGTATTTATGTCTGTTGTATGTAGTTGTGTGTGTGTGCACTGTATGTGTGTGTGTTTGTGTGTGTGTGTGTGTATGTTTATGTGTGTGTTCTATGTACGTATGTGTGTGTAATCTTTGGGTGCTTTGTGTGCGTGTGTGTGTGTCTGTGTGTGTGTGTGTGTGTGTGTGTGTGTGTGTCTGTGTGTGTGTGTGTGTGTGTGTGTGTGTGTGTGTGTGTGTGTGTGTGTCTGTGTGTGTGTGTGTGTGTGTGTGTGTGTGTGTGTGTGTGTGTGTGTGCGTGTGCGTGGATGTGTGTGTGAATGTGTGTTTCATTGAGCGGGAAACGCCCACCAAAGGAGTCTTATGTAAAAGGTTATGAGGCTCTTTGGTGTACGTGTCATGTTGTGTTATCTGTGCGGCTGTGAGTGTGTCTTTTAAGGTCCACAAGCTCAGACAAGGGAGATAGTGTATGTGGGAGTGGGTATCCTTGGGGTAATTCTGCAGTAATGTAGTGTACAGCAAAGAGACAACATCAACTAGCAAAAACTAATCAAACAGGACTTACCATCCCTTATATTCTTGTCTTATGAAGTATTTTTTAAAACATTATACTTTCTTGTTTCCCAGAACCCATTTTCTCATTGCAACGCATCTGACAGGATCCAACACTCTACAACGGACCAGGGAACCTCCCGTGTTCACTGGCATCTCTTCCATTTCAGATTGTATGAGGGACCTTTAAAGGGCACCTATTTTCAAAGTCACACCTCTTCTCTTTCTATCTTTGTTGTACATCATGGTGAGGGCACATCAGAGTAGGTTAAACTAACAATTGTTAGTGCTTGGCATGACTCTATGAACCTCCTCACTGTACCGATAGCGATATATTGTTTCTCCTTCTTCTGACAAATGTACTTATCGTAAGTCGCTTTGGATAAAAAGCGTCTGCTAAATGCCCTAAATGTATTTTTCCACCAGGTGTGATGTTGATTAGCCACTAGAAGCCATTTCGAAATCGACCCACTAGTGACATCACACACAGGCGTGTGTGCTGTGGATGACGACTGGAATGAGCCACCGCCCACCGGCCTACCCGATGGACTGAACCAACCGTCAGGCTGCTCTGCCCGTCATGCGTCCGGGCGGACCCACCCGTGTGTGAGGTCATGAGAAGGCAGATTGCGTTATGGCTTTGAATGGCTAATCTGGTGGTGTAAGGGGGCACCTCAAATGGCGCACACGAGTCGATTGGATATTCATGGAAATTTTAACACGGGACGGAAGTTTCCATGTTACAGTAACCGAGGCGAGCAGTCACCCCCCCGTGGAAGTCACGAGTTGTTCCTGCTAATCATCTCCTGGGTGCTTACAATTAGTGGAAAGTTTGTCTGTCTGTCTGTGTTTCTGCCTGCTTGCATGTCTATGTGTCTGTCTACCCGTCTGCCTGTCTGTCTACCTATTTTTCTGTCAGTCTGTCTGTCTACCTGTCTGTCTGTCTGTCTGTCTACTTGGCAGTCTGCCTGTCTATCTGACTACCTGTCTGTCTGTCCAGGGACCTGGCTGGTATGTGATGCCCTTTCAGAAGCCTCATATCAGCTGGTGCAACTTGCCATAAATGGGCCTTGTTTGGTTTAGATTTCAATGTGCACATTGATAATATTACCGGCATGAAGTAATCTAAAAGAATGATAAAGATTAATGCGTGTGTGTTGCATGTGTTTTTTGTGTGTGTGCTTGTCGCGTCGCATGTGTCTTTTGGCTATGTGTGAGTGTGTGCGTGTGTGTGTGTGTGTGTACGTGAGTGTGTGTGTGTGTGTGTGTGTGTGTGTGTGTGTGTGTGTGTGTGTGTGTGTGTGTGTGTGTGTGTGTGTGTGTGTGTGTGTGTGTGTGTGTGTGTGTGTGTGCGTACACGTGTATGCGGTGGTGGATTTAATTGAGGATGAGTGGCGGTGCAGGCGCCAACTCCATAGCCGACATGTTTCCAGTGTCACCAGACACCAGACTTCACACCGAGGCAGCCGGGCTTAGCTGCTCTTGGATGGTGCTGATATGCGCTAATATACGCTAACTCCACAGTAGCTGCGCTAACTCAACAGCAGCAGAGCTAACGCCACTGTAGATACGCTAACTCCACTGTAGCTGTGCTAACTCCACTGTAGCTACATTAACCCAACTGTTGATATGCTAACTCCAATGTAGCTGCGCTAACTCCACTGTAGCTGCACTTTCCCCAAGGTAACTGCGCTTATGCCACCACGGTGCTATGGTAACTCCAACATAGCTGTGTTACCTCCAAGGCGGCTGCGCTTAATTCCACAGTAGCTACACTAACCCAGCAGCCGCGCTAACCTCGTGCTGTTATGCTTCTAGCTCCTCGCGTTTGACGTACGCTGATGTTGTTTGAGAGTGGAACAGTATGACAACTTTAAGCTAACATTTCCCCCCTCCCCCTTGTTTTGTCTTGCCTACCTATTCCCACCAACCATCTGTCCACTGTGCAACCTGTCTACCAATAGTATTTTGGTTCATGGACCACTGCCCCGTGTCACTGATTAACTCTGTGGAGTCATCTGAGCCCGCCACCATCGAATGTGCCTTCGCAATAATAGGATGTTGTGTCCAGGCCAATGCACCATTTCTTTCCATCTCCCCATTCAATTTCATCATCCAAGGACCCATGCTAAGGGCACCTAATGATTGACAGATTGACATGGCTAATGCCAGCCAATAAGGTGAGTCCATCTCGGTCGAGGTCACTTTGAGATCTAGGTTATTTGTCTCTGTAGTATTAGTAGTAGTTTTTTTTCAAATATATTTAGCGGATGGTCATCTTTTGTTATTTTAACGTAAGGATTGCCTTATTTTTTTCTTGTACATTATAAACCACGATATTTTAAATGTTTCATTGTTTATCTAGTAGCAGAATAATTAGTATAGCCCTGATAGAACACAGAAACTTGCTCGCACACACACACTCAGTCACACCTGTTTCCTCAAATTAGATGCACACTTCATCAAACTACCGTTTTACTTCTTTATTTCACAGGACCTGAATAACATCAAACAGTAACATTTACTACAGTTAATTTTTTTAATAACTAACATAACATCTTATTACTAGTTATTGACAAAACATAGGATAAATAATTGGTCAAATAAAATAAAATAAAATACAAAGATAACTTAAATGCATAATTTTTCTTTAAATAGTACGATGGAATATATATATATTTATAAACTGGTGCACAATATTTTCACAATCAAGGAGAGCACAAAGGAAATATTGAGACACAACCGGGTTGATCCCAAACAACAGAAGTCTTCGTCTGGCTGCACTTCACAGGTTCAACTTCACAATGACTTACAATTCAAGTTGTGCGACAATAAAAGACCTACACACGCAATAAAGTGCTTTCTGCTGACCTATCAAAGGTGGGGTACCTCACTGACCTC
The DNA here is from genome assembly GCF_902167405.1 of Gadus morhua. Classification (NCBI taxonomy): domain Eukaryota; kingdom Metazoa; phylum Chordata; class Actinopteri; order Gadiformes; family Gadidae; genus Gadus; species Gadus morhua. Next base: position 5,873,084 of record NC_044051.1, on the reverse strand, counting down.
CAAATGGAAAAATGCGTGAAGGGGAGGAATGAAAAATGGAGTACAGCAGTATAAATATTTTATCGAAAAAGTACACCCAAGACATACTTTCATATTTATATAATATAAACCTCTTTCCTTGGACTCTCTGAACAAAAGGCAGCGATATTGTTAATTTTCTTCTCGTTTTTTCCATACACTTTCATACACATGCAGATATGAGGCGTTCGTGGCATAAGGTGGGGACAGAGCTAGCGATCGGCGTTAGCTAACATTGTAGCTACCTAACACTGATGTCCAGGTAAACAGAACGACCTGAGCACTGGTCTGGCGGCCCCAATGACGCAAATGCTGTGTTCAAATTCCATCACCGAGACGCACAGAAAGACTCAATATACACATAGACAGTATCCGCACACAAGGTGAAGGGGTTGGTTGGGGCAACATATGAAATCCACAGTAAATCAAACACAGCGAGGGCAGATAAGTTACACCTGGCGTGGTGCAGGCGCACATGCACACACGGCGACACAAACGCAATCCCGGGGCCTCGGTAACGTGCGTGTGTGATGTAGAAGAAGTACAGAGATCCACCCAGGGTTGTTTTTTTTATACATTTGCAAAGCCTTTTTAATGATCCTTTCAGGGGATTATCTCCGTTACAGAATAAAGAGAGGGAGAATGGCACAGTTCATGTATTTTTCTCTGCTGCAAGCCCTTTGAACAGATTAAAAATATTGTGAACCTGTGACCTGACAGTCCCTAGATTAAACGACAGGGGAACATAAGAAAGAGAGATTAAGAAATAACTAAACCCTAAAGAAGAAACCGCCCAAGAGGCCTGCCACCATGCCCAAGTATGCTAAGACACAAACGATAAATATAATGATGCTACCAAGTAGATAGATGCGTACATTGTCTTACAGTGCGCAGTAGATCAAACAATGCAATTACTTCAAGTCAAGTCTTATCAGGTATTTGGTTTGAAGTTTGAAGAGTTATTAAAGGTCATGTCCTTAAAGACATATCCGAGGGGAAACTACCAATCAGATAGTCTGAGACTACTCAATCAATGAAACACTACGAAATCAACTTAATTAAATGTCCCGGAGACTCTTCTAAAATATCCAACGTTATCCTACATTCATACTAAAAAACTTTAAACTGCAGCCAGCAGGCAACCCCCAGATTAGCCTGAAGTAGTCATTTATATTTATAATGTTTAAAATAGGCCTAGATTCTGTCTCTCAAATTAAAACAGTTTTTTATGGAAGTATGTTCTTTAAGTTCGTAGTTTGGTAAGTGTGTTGAGGGGACTATTGTTGTGCAATCACCCACCCATCATTTTCTAATATAACGACGAATATTATGTAACTAAGGTTTTTTTACAGTGTAATGGTATTTTACCGCTTCACTCCCAACATTTTGGTCAGCCTCAGTCTTTCATTCGAAATCTCCCTTGTAACTTTGTGTCACTAACGGTCACTAACACACGTCTAACGGATGTCAAGCATGATTGTTTGTGTCACATTTCACTCCTTAAAAAGTATTATTATTAAGTAATAAGTAAAACTAACAATTGTCACCTCCCCAGAAGATAAAAAGCCATTGGTCCGGCATAGTCTAGTAACTGGGCTAGCTAGGGTTTTCAGACTCCCCTGTTCAACCTCAAAGGTCTCTTTCAGCCTATCGGTAAGCATCCTAAAGCAATCCTAACCCCTGACCTGTTTCAGACCATGACCAGTATCTGGATTCACATCTGAGTTCACATCAAGTTTCATGGAATAAAAGCGTCTCCCAAATGACTTCATAGCAGAGAGTAATTGTGAGTGAATCGACTGTGCGATAAGCAGGAATGGCTGGGGGGGGGGGGGGGGCATGTGGGGGAGGGGGGGGGGGGGGGTATGTGGGGTCTGGCACCCCGCCTTATCCCCCACTGCTATGGCGGTACATATGACTGAAGTGATGCGATTAGTTATTATTAAACCTCCGTCAACCTTTTAATTCCCAACTTACAGGAGGCACTTATGAAGCACGTGAAAGGGGGGTCCGGGGGTAATATGTCAGGCTCCGTTTGCTCAAGAGCACGGACACACCGGCGGAGGTGCAGGGATCGCAGTGATCCATGTCCTTCGGCCCACTTTGCCACCTGTTGCGCTGGCCAGTCCACCGTCGCAGGGCAACTGGGAAAGTGATACCATGGGAGCACGTTCTGAGATTGAGTGTCAAGGCCGTGCCAAAAAAAAATACTAAAAATATGATTTGTGTTGCCTTTTTTCTGTCGGCCGTCATAACAGTCACTGCCAAGTGGAACATTTTGAACCATAGTCCTGATGAAAGTCCTGATGACTGCTGATGAGGGCTGATGAATGCTGATGAGTCTGAACTCGTCAGGGTTGCATTGAGCAGTGGGTTTGGTCAGAAAACAAGTAACATCACAGATAGTCCAGATGATTCCCCTGGAGTAGAGAGACGGGTGCAGTCGGGATGTGAACAGTTCACGAGGTAACGGGTTAGTTTGGAATCTGGAGAAAAACGCAGATCCTTCGGAATATGTAGGTCATGGCAAACCCTCCAAATGCTACTCCATGTTGAAATACACATTCAGGGGTAAGGAGGAGGAGGAGGCTATGTGTGTGTGGGTGTGTGTGTGTGGGGGGGGGGGTGATGTTTACTTTTTTGATCAATGAACCATGAGCTGCTGACCCAGCGACGAAGAGGTCAGCAGAGATTATTTTGAAGGTGGGGGGGCAGCAATTTGGAGTGAGAGAACGAATGGCGGCCAAGCTTAATTTCGTTAACAGGATTAGAGTCACTGGAGGCCTTCTGATGTCCTTGAGAGTGATGAAGAGACTTCAACGAGAGCTAAACATCAGTGGAAAGGTGTGAATTCACACGGGGGTGAGCGGAGTCCAGGAGCAGCTTTGGAACGGCTTAAAAATTGGTCCTTTACGAAAAACTGGGGAGGAGCGAGATGACCACAACGGTTTGAGTCATTTCATAGGAATACATGGGCTGCAGACTACGCCGGGCTTCAAATGCAAAAGGCTATCGGAATACATTAAGAGATAAATATCTGGAGATACGAACAGACTGTAGCTGTAGGCGTTTGAAAAGGGAGGACCCGCAGCCCGGGATCATCCGAAGCTATGGGGGCTCATGGGGTTCACCTTGGGGGAGTCTTCTCGGCCACTCTGGCCAATGAGCTGGTAGAGCCGGTGGCTGAGGTTGTGTACCGAGCAGGTGCCCAGGGGGCAGCCGTCCTTGTTGGACTTGCTGTGCGGCGAGTTGTGGTGGTGGTGGTGGCGGTGGTGCTGGCGGTGATGGGCGTTCCGGCGGGTTCTCAGCGACCGGCGAAGGATCCGGCGACCCGAGTCCGGTCGCGCCCACGCCAGACTCGACACCGCCGCTCTGGCGTTGGAGGACGCCACGCGCTTGAGGGATTCCGCCAGCGATTCCAAGGGGCGGCGGACGGCGGGAGACGGCGTGGCGGGGGAGACGTCCACCGCGGAGGCCTCTGGAACCAGGGCCTCCGTGTCGGACTGGACACCCTGCCTCTGAAGGAGGTCTGATCTGGGGGGAGAGCAGAGACAAAGAGCGGGTGAATCACAGCATTCAGGTCGACCACTACCTGCTATGGGATGACTGACCACTTGATATCCAGGGTGTTGTACGTCTTGAGGAGAGTACAGACTTTGGATTCCCTTGCGTGGTATCAACAACAAAAGCAATTGGGCCTTACAGTAGAGTCTGCAAGGACAGTCCGTTTTTCATTGCGTGCCTTTTTTCGAAGGTCAATGGTTCCAAACAACATACACTCACACTCAACTCCCCTTTGGTCTATCATATTATAATGTCCTGGACATCTAATATCATTAAGAAGAACAAATGATGGAAACTGGCATTGTATAGTTCTACAATATTTCCAGTAGCAAGTGTGTGTAGCCAATCCAATAAACTGCCTTGGCATCTGCAGTGGAATACTTCCTCTAAGCCAGCAGGTATTTGGGTCTACCTTGTTATGAGACCTGAAACCAGTAGGGAACATGAGGCTAATTATCCTGGAGGAAAACACCACGTTGCCGACGGGGCCCGGCCCTGAAGGTTCGGGGAACGGGTCGCTCAGCAAACACCGCTCTGGCTGACGCCGGTCGCCTTGCCATCTGTTGTTTGGAAAGGGACACTAGCTGCTCACAACTTGACCCTCGCCTCTCCCCTTAGCGGCCATGGCCGTGTTTGTACAGATTGCCCCTGATTTGAGTCCTTGAGTTGTAATCTGTTGCTACTGTTGAACAGACAAAATGGAGGCAGTGACTCATGAAATGTCAACACATCTGTTGAGGTGGGAAATTTAAAATGTAACCCGTCCCTACACAAAAATACTCTAAACTGTTATTTTTACATCCTCAGTCTTACCTAACCTCATTGCAGGTTCACCATTGCTTCACTAAACCACATTTGCAATGATGACCACAATAATGAGCAATTCTGGTTGTGAAACTTTATTAAACACTGACTAGCTTTTTGGGGGAGAGAAGCAACAGTGGTGGACCTTACTAAACGCGCTATCCATTGTATCGGTCTGTAAAATGCTAATCAAATCAAATCAAATGTATTTATTAAGCACATTTAATAACAAGGTGAGAGGGGAGGACCTTATGTTTTATTTATGTGTGTTTTGCTCCAGCCACTTAACGTGCATCCGGTGTCACAAAAAGAATATCCCCAATCCGAGTGATCGATGACGATACAAACGTTAAGTTTTAAGCTTGGGCATGTTTCCGCATGTGAACGACATAATGCCTGTCTACGCTTCAAACTCGTGCATGTTGCAGAAAATGTGCAACAGCGCCCCCTAGGGTCACACTGTTCGGTGGCTTCTCTCCCCGTAAAAAGCTACAGTCAGTGTTTAATGACGTCGATTTACCTTTGAGCAGCACAGACTTACTTCCATAGAAAGGCTCACTTCCCTGTAGTGTCTTAATGTCCCATATATAAAGAGCAGCCCTTGAAGGCACATGGTTCTATTTGTGTGAACATTCTGCGTGGGACAGTCAATTCTGTGATGTAACATTTGGTCCCCATGGATGCACCGCACCACTTATATCATTAAAAGTTGTACTGTTACATTGCATTAACTTAGCTGACGCTTTTGTCGAAAGCGGCTTACAATAAGTGCATTCAACTATGTAGAAATAGCCCGAAAATTGCATGAACCATTGAAGTACATGCAGTTCCTTGAATAAGCGCTCAAAAGACAGACGAGTGTTTAGCCTATGGCAGATGTGTTCAGATGTGTTCAGATGTGTTTACGGATGTGTTTACGGATGCAATCATCCAGAGCGAATTAACAGTTAAGCGAGATCCGTGTCATTATTGAACAGGGAGCGGTTTGGGAGCGTTTGCTCAGGGATGAACTGGGGCCATGGGAGATTGAACCCAGTAACGTTGGGCTGGTAGTGAAGCCGAACTCAAAGACTGAAAATGTTTTAGAGTCCTAACCGGGGAGGGTGGGGGGGGGTCATCATATCCGAACTTGAGCCGCTACAGAAGTACCTTGCGCTGTGCGTGTGTGTGTGTGTGTGTGTGTGTGTGTGTGTGTGTGTGTGTGTGTGTGTGTGTGTGTGTGTGTGTGTGTGTGTGTGTGTGTGTGTGTGTGTGTGTGTCGGACGGGAACAATCTATGTCATTCAACGAGCAGTGGCTAGTGTTTCTCGCCACTTCAAAACAAAGAACGATTGTGTTCTCGCTTACCAGGTTACCACATGGAGTCTCGTTGTGCTGCTAGCCCAAGACACATTTTAGCGTATAGGCTTAACACACTTACACGTTATTGTACATTTATCTTTCGCAACAGGGTAAGCGAACACAAATCATCCAGCATTTATCATTGTTCACTAGCAAGTGTACACGACTCTTTCCTGTTGCGGATCTGGAATGTGAGTTTGTGCCAGATCTTTCCTGGAACAAAGGTGTTACAAACTCTCTTTGATTACAACTTGGTATTTCACAGGTCTTGATGAGCATTCTTGGCTTCTGTAAATGTCTGCAGGGGGGGATCTAGATTGAGTTATAGAGCAGCCGAAAACTGCGATGACGAAATTCATTTTGTTCATCTCTTGATCTGCTCTTTTATGTTTTGATTCATGTGTATCAGAAAAACTGGCACAAGACGCATATCAACCAAAGTATCTGCCAGGCAGATACTTAGTTACCTACCTAACCCCCAGACTTGCCCAGCCCTCACAGAGACTGGCAAGCTTTCCTCAGCACCAACGGCCCCAGACGGGCCCAACAGCAAGGGGCCACTCAGGGGCCACTCTAATCAAGAGTTAAAAGTGGCCCTTTTCTGTTTCAATCTCAGACAAATAGAGCGTTTGTTGTGGGACGTAAGCGAAAGGAAAGGCGATTTATTTCCAGCCCAAACACTGTGCCCCCTGTGTTCCCACAGCTCTGTTTTGGGAGCGCAGGGCCCAGATTATACTGTAGGAAAAGCGGAGAGCGGGATGAGACACAGCCCGTGAGCAGGCGGGGCTAAATGGCACGGCTGTCGTCCGCGGCGACCCAGACAATACAGGAAGCGCACACCGTTTTTAACGTTGTGGCGAGGCCCCATCGTTTAGGCTTGAATGTGAACACCAGTATTGGCACGGTAACCAGACACAGACACAGCGAGAGAGAGAGACAGAGAGAGAGAGAGAGAGAGAGAGAGAGAGAGAGAGAGAGAGACAGAGAGAGAGAGAGAGAGAGAGAGAGAGAGAGAAAATAACTGCCACGTTTTTAAAAAGCGCCACGTTTTTTTTTATGACTCATCATCACAGGGCTCTATTTTTCGCTCGCCTGTCGAAAGATGTGCCACACACCGGCACCAAAACCACGGCACGACACAGTCCGAAGTGAGACAGTGTGGAGGTTTCCCCTCCAACACCAGACTTATCTTATCAAACACCTCCCCCCCCCCCCCCCCCCCCACCAACCCTTATGACCCCCACAAACACTACAGTAAAGTTAAACCGCATTTTCTATCTCAGCACCTTCCACCCCCGAACCCTACATTTGGTCTAATCCATTTCCATCGCTGTTCTTCCTACCATAAGCTGCTCTATTTACAGGCACATGCTTGCCTGCCTGGAGTGGAGCCTTCAATGCAGAGCAGGATGCAGAAGAGGGGGAAAATTTGGCCTGAGCCACTAATCCATACTGGAATTCCCGCCTACACCACACACACACACACACACACACACACACACACACACACACACACACACACACACACACACACACACACACACACACACACTCACACACATGCATGGTATAGATTAGAACAAGCAAAGCCCCATTGAGAAAACGCGTGAGAGTTTGTTTTGTGTGTTACGTAATACATATGCTGCTTATCGCCTACACCGGCTTCTGTGTTTAACTAAAACACAGAAGCGCGAGTTTGAATTCAACTGAAGCTAAGGTCATGTCGTGTCACGTCAGGAAAAAGCCAAGTCCAGACAGGATGAAGGAGCCGAAGCTTGGTCAAACTGCAAAGAGAATCAACCGCTAAATGTCTTCAATCTCGCAGTAACGAGACGCTTTCGAACAGGCTCTGTAAAGTCGAGGCGGAGTTGAGGTCCATATTTAACCTGGCTCCAAACACCCAGCTATTTTCCATCGAGCAGAAAAAAAAAGAAACGATTATGTAAAACGACCAAGGAAGAGAGAGTGTGCGTGTCTAAAGGCTGCGTTCCGCTAAACTGCAAATTTCTCCATGTTTGGAGACGGAAGACCGGGCGGCCATTTTTTTTCCCGGTATTCCGCTCTGACATTCTTGTGCCCTTATCAGGAGCCCTGAGAGCAACGTGGGCAAGACAGAGAACAGGGAGAGGAATGGTATGGCTCATCCCCGCTACAGCCGGGTGTCATAACACAAGAAAGATGGCCCCACGTTATCATCGGCCTGTCATGACCGAGGCAGGACATTGTGTGCCGTGTGGAACTGAGAGAATGTACAAGATGTGTACATGTATTTTTGTGTGTGTGTGTGTGTGTGTGTGTGTCTGTGTGTGTGTGTGTGTGTGTGTGTCTGTGTGTGTGTGTGTGTGTGTGTGTGTGTGTGTGTGTGTGTGTGTGTGTGTGTGTGTGTGTCTCATGCCACAGTCCCTCGGTGGAGACAGGGATCAGATTCACGGAAGAAGGAGTCATTTCCCGTTTGTCCGATTTCCTCCAGCCGGCGTCCTAACTCGCCGTGAAGGAGGTCGACGTGCCGATCCGATGCGCTTGTGTCGGGGGCCCCTGTCTGCGGCCCTTGACCCCTCTCTGTGTGAGCGGGCCCCCCAACACAGACACAGACTCTTTGTGACTCTGCCTACCGTCGCCGTGTGGGAACACGGAGCCGATTAGGAGGTGGGACGCAGGCGGCACGCTATCCGACTGGCGGGAGGCCCGAACAGAGGGCGCGCTTATCGCACCCGACCCGGGAGGAATACCCTGAGTCAACACAACGTGAGAACGAGCGATTGATAACACAATCCAAAGCACCAGCCGCACAGGCGTTTGGTGTTGTTATTGTGAACTTTATCAGCCGGATTCGGAACAACACATTTTTTTCCGTTCAATCAATTTTTTGGTGACAT